>NW_022885345.1:0-14185 GCF_011952205.1 Bombus bifarius
CTGAATTTTGGATCCAATTTTGTCTGGTTCCTTTCTTCATTTTGGCGTAGTACCAAATCACCGGGATTAAACCTAACTACTTTAGCTTTGGTTTTATCGAATCTCTCTTTGTCATACCTAGCACTAGTTTCCATCTCTTTTATTGCCTGTTGTCTTACACTGGAGATATATATTTCTTTTTCCTCGATGTTATCAGGTAGTAATAAGTCATACGGTCTTGCTGCTCTACCAATCAATAACTCTAAAGGACTCGATTTGGTTACGCGGTTGATGGTGCAATTCAAAGCCAATTGCATCTCCCCGATCGCGTCTTGCCATGAGCGCCCGGTCGTTTCCACCGTTGTGAACATATTTTTTAACGTGCTCATAACACGTTCTACTTGCCCATTGGCCCTACTTGCACCGGTCGCGATCAAATGAACTTTGATTTGTTTGCTTGCACAGAATTCTTGAAATTCCCGGCCCGTGAAACATCTACCCTGATCTGCTATTATCCGACAGGGACTACCGAACAAAAACACGGCGGACTTAAGTGCCTTGATAACGCTAAGCGAATCCAATTTGCGTGTGTGATGTAAGTGCACGAATTTCGTAAAGGCATCGATCAAGACGACGACATACTCTTTCGAGTCATTCTTGCCACTCAGCTTGCCCGTTATGTCCATGTGCACCGTATGCCACGGTATGCCGGTCTTAGGTATAGGATGCAGTTCAGCCTGTATTTTACCTGAACTAGCCTTCGAAACTCTACAAGCATGGCAGTTCTCGACAAATTTGCGAACATACTTCGCCATTCCCTCGAACCAATAATACTCATAGAGCTTCTCGAGCGTTTTATCCCATCCTAAGTGCATAATTGACTGATGCACATGGTTGATGACGGACCATCTAAAACCTCTCGGAACAATGGGTAAGCAAAGGGTTCTGCCCTTTCGTTGTATTTTACGGTAAAGTGTACCGGATCGCAGTTCGTAGGTATTCGCGATATCTTCCGCGAGCTCTTCGTTCTGTAATTTATTAACGATTTCGGAGATTTGCGGATCGCGACGTTGTTCCGCTAATAGCCAATCTTCGGAGATCTCGGCCAGATTAATCTCTTTCTCTGCGACCTTGTCTATCATACGGCGATTCAAGTCTACGGAGTTTCGCGAAAAGAAATCCACGTGGGCCATTCGTTTACCCTCTCGATACATGATGTCAAAATCTAATGTTTGCAAATAAGCCCACCACCTATAAACCCGGTCGTTTAAGTTTACTTTGTTGCTGGAGGCTTTCAAAGAATTACAGTCGGTAACTACTAAGAATTTCCGTCCATGTAAGTAGTGTCGGAAATGCTTGACGGCGCTTACTACTGCTAGTGTCTCCAGTTCGTACGAATGATACCTAGATTCCGCGGGACTGGTCCTTTTACTATAATATTCGATGACTCTGTTTTCCTTTTCGACTCTATGCATTAAAATAGCTCCATACCCCTCCGAACTAGCGTCGGTATGTAGCTCTATGGGACGATTGGGATCAAATATCATTAACACCGGCGCGTCGGTCAGAACGGAAATTATCTGTTGTCTTATCTTTTCGTGCCTGTCCGTCCAAGTTATGTGCTTGTTACTAGAAGTGAGTGCGTACAAGGGTTTCATCACTTGCGAAAATTTAGGAATAAATTTTCGGAAGTAAGAGGCCAAACCTATAAACTGCCTAAGCTGTGTGACGGTCGACGGTGCAGGTAAAGAATTCAAAGCTTGTATTTTTCCCGGGTTTGGACGAACTTCTCCGTTACGAATTACATATCCCAAATAAAGTACCGACGTCTTCAGAAAAGAACATTTAGCGAAATTGAAAGAAAATCCGGCGTTTACGAGAGTGTTTAGTACAGTGTGCAACCTTTCTAGAGCTTGATCTATCGAGTCGGCGATTATTAGAACGTCGTCCAAATAAACAACGACATACGAATAAGCGAGGTCGCCTAAGGCCTTGAAAATGGCTCTCTGGAAAACGGCTGGTGCATTTTTCAACCCAAACGGCATCGTCACGTATTCGTATTGACCGTCGGGGGTAACGAACGCAGTATATTCCGTCGAGTTAGGGTGAATGGGAATCTGGTGAAATCCGCTAGCCATGTCCAGGCTAATGAAGTATCTCGCACTCTGCAATCTCGCGATTTGGTCAGCAATAAGGGGTAAGGGATACCGATCCGCGACCGTATTTTTATTCAGCGCTCGAAAGTCTACACACAATCTGTCTGAGCCGTCCTTCTTCTTCACGAGTATCATAGGGCTCGCGAACGGCGAATTACTAGGTTTTACAATTTGTGCTTTAATTAATTCGTCTATTCTCTCGCGTACTATTCTTCGCTCTTCCTCGCTAAGCCTGTAAGGGCTTCTCTGCACGGTGACGTTGGGATCAATTAGCCGTATTTCCAACTGGCCCGTACTGACGCGAGTACGCGGGAAACCCGTAATGAATGATTCTTTAAATTTTTCGAGAACAGAGATTAATCGATCTTTATAGTTACCGATCGCATCAGTGTCAACCTCGTTAATGTTGACCGCATCTTCCGCGACTTTACCACAAGCGTTAACGACCTTTGTTTTACAAATAACGAGGCTATTTTGCGTGATATTTACGTCGAATCCCTGGCTCAAAATCTCGCGACCAATCATGACGTCGTATTTTAGGTAATCGTCAGCAAGGACATGAAAAACTATCTCCAATGTAAGACCGTTAATACAAACAGTGGACAAAATCTGAAGTGTACTCTTAATACAAGTATTCCCGATCCCCCGCATCACTACCACATCGGTTATTCTTTTACCCGAAAATTTCGAGGCTAGGGACTCTTTGATTAACGAACACTCGGCCCCAGAATCAAAGTAAAATGGATACGACTCACCCAGATGGCTTAATCTACCAGCCGGAGCTTCCACTACACAGGAGTCGATCCGGCGTTCGTCAATGGAATCGTAGTTTCTTTTCCGCGATGATGGGCAATTAGGCGCGATATGTCCCTCCTCGTGGCATTTGAAGCAGGTCACCTTCGACGATGCGGCTGGTCGTTTTTCCTTCGGGTTTCGTATATCCTGCTCCTTCCCCGTTTGTGTTTGCAGGCGACACTCCGTTCTCCTATGTCCGTGAGCACCACAGCGGTAGCACTTAATCCGAGGAACTGATAGCCTGCTTCGTTTAGCTTCAGGTTCCGTTAGTGAATTTCTTGGCGAAAATGTCGGCTGATCGTTGTAAGGGAGAATCCTCATTTCATCATGAAATTCATCCTCCGTCCTGATATTATTCGCGAGCGTTAGTCGCCGAAAGCGTCGATCTTGTGAACTCAGTATATAAAGGGCGAGGGCATTGATCACTTCGGGCATCGTTAGATCTTGCAACTTCATCTGCAGCATGGAGCGGAGGCGACTACCGTACGCTCCCGGGGATTCAGTCTCCGACGGTCGTTCTCTGGATATCCTTATTAACGCCGAAGCGGCTGTCTCTCTGCCACCAAAACGCGAAAGAAATTGTTCTTTAAACGTTGGCCAGGTAAGCTTTCCACCGCGCACCATTTGTGAAAGCCAATGCGCAGCAGAACCCCTTAGGGCGCGATTTAGAGCGGAAAGTAACGCACTATCTTGCATCGGGTGGTCTTTCAAAATCAGATCAGCATGAGAGCACCACGCGGATGGATCGGCGCCCGCGCCTTCGGGGTCAAAACGTGGTAACGTTGCATCCTTAGATTCCGTACTCGGTCTTTGCTCCCCCGGTTTGTGCGCTAGCGTCTGAATTAACTCGCGCATAAGGACCATTTGCTCTTGTAGCACTTTAAACGGTTCTAATCCCACTTCTGATGTCGGATCACGATTCGAATTTTGGGCGCGCGACGACTCTTCATGTGGACTAGCCATCGTTTCACAAAGCCGAGATTTTATTTACACGTATATACAGGTCTATCACTAAGCTTAACAAATAATAGGTACAACTAGTAATAAGTCTAACAAACACTAAGCCTAATGAATAATACGATCTACGAATAATTAAATTAAATAATACTATTAGCAATGTTTGAGTTCAAACGAATCCACGGTCACCGGGATAACTCCTTACTAAGCGAAACTAACTTAGACGCAAATGCGATCGTCGAAAATGCTCGATGTATCACTCTCCAAGGCAATCGCAAGAATGCCAGCCTCGTGGAGATTTTTCTCCCTGTACGATTGCATTTTGTTTTCTATACCCGTTTGGAAGCATCGAGAAGGTTCCAAACGCCGTTGCTAGGCAGTTTTTGCCTGGAGTTTTGATTACTAATACAATGTATGTCCCATTGCCGAGGCAACATCACACGTGGCTAGGCCCGCTCTCGAGGCCGCATGCCGCCACAACCACATTTCTCGGAAAACACATACAACCACTCCAGACCTCCGTTAGATAAAACATCCATCCCGTGACCGTGGCTACGTTCAGCGACCGATTGTCACCTCGAACCCAATCTCGCTTATTACAAATCTTAAGCAATTACAACTATAATAAAATCTAGGCTAAGGTACTAGAGGATGTTCCCAAAATTTCCAAGGAAAGGCTTCGGCTTTCCTTTCATCTCCGACATGTATATATACAGACATGCATGTTTCGTAATGTAGTTCTTATTTTATAATTCTTTACCGGAATGTAGGCTAGTTTCAAGTATGTATCTGTTTAATAGAATGCGCACACATATATGTCGGAGATGAAAGAACACCGGAGTCTGTAATTGAACAATTGTAGTTATTCAATCCGATTGTAATTGTTCGAGAGTTGTGATAATGAGCTTGGGCTCGAGGCGACAGTCAGTCGCCGAACGTAGCCGCGGTCGCGGGATTTGCCTAGCAAAGGTATGGAGTAATTCTATAGCTCTCCTTAAAGGAAATATTCGTGGCGACACGCGACAGTAAACATTCCAACGGTTTCTGTCCCGTGGCTCGCCACACGCAGACCCTATTCTTCGAGTAAGATGATTGCCAGATGTCGATGCGTCTCCGCAGTACATGTTCGGCTAGCCCGAGGGCCCGTTATAAATCTTAAGGTTTAGTTAACTAAAGTCCTTCAAACAGACAAACAGTCTTTGTCCCAACTACGGGAAGATAGGGGAGACATATTTTCAACGAGCGCGGTCTCCCACTAGCAACTTTCCCTCGAGGGCGGCTAGCATCTTTTTCTAACCACCGATATGGAGATTGACCAATTAGCAGCAACGTCAATTTCCCTTACTTTCTGAACGAAGGCTTTTCTCGACGAATCCGATGATCTCGTATCCTTAGACACACCCCATTATAGTTTTCCTCTGTGGCATCATCGGGACGGGAAAGGCATTCTCGTTCGCGATCTCACTGATGAAAGGAGTAACCCTTTACGACCAGTGAATATCACGCATCCGACTTAGATTTTGTGAGTACGTTCATCTATCATCCCGTCGACCGCGGATTCGTTATTGAACCTAGGATCATTGTCATTAGTTTCTCGAGTGCCTAACTACCACGGTTACTTGTCCGGCTCTATAATAATTGTATTTGCACTAGTCAATGTCTTCTCTATTGCACAACGACAACGTGTAACCCAAACGAAGATTCGTTTCACGCCCCTAACCCTAATTCTAATGTTCTCTCCGACATATATATATGTTTCTGACAATGTAACTTTTATTTCTTTAATAATACAATATTGTATGTTTTATGTATTCGTTTGATTATTAAGTCTTAACTTCGTATATACTTATATTTCATAAATTGTGTTACGTCGCGTAACACTCTACCTAGCCGAGGCCACACACCGCGGGCAATGTGGCAACCAGATGTCTTCGGATACTCGCAGCGTATCCTCCATAGTTTCAAGGACCTTCCATAAATCTCATAGATTTCCTAGGAAAGGTCCTTCAAACAAAACAAACATCTGGTTCGGAAGAATTTCCAAAGACTATTGTCTACCACGGCTTAACTAAGGAAAGTTGGTTTTTCGCACGTACGCTGCAACTGTCCTCCCACTAACCACTTTCTCTCGAGGGCGGTTAAGACCCTTCGTTTAACCAACTAGAAACGAAGCCTATTCCCTCACTCTCCTAAATAACATCGGCACCAACAAATCCGATGGTCCCGTGCGCTAGACACACCCATCCTTAGCTTTCCTCCGACACATCATCGTCTCCCAGTACAGTACTGATTTTACATCCTTCGAACGGTCAACATCCTTCCACCGGGTATACACACCCGCAGATCAGTCACTCGCTCATCTCGTACATACGCATCAGCGTAACTGTCTTCGTTATAAGTTGTTGGAATAAACGGTGAAATATAACTTACTACTGTGTCATATTCATTTAACCACCTCTGTTATCTTAATCGAAACAGGGGAACGACTACTTCGCGGCGTCGATTCACCGAATCGTAGCGAGAATTTACGCCTCTCGCTGACGCGTTTTCCTCGCGACCGCGTCTCTCCGCGAACGGTCGTAACAAATCGATAATATTGTATTTGTTGCATAGTATTATAAGCATTAACTCTAGTATTTACTAGTTCATTACATGTCTAGCATATATGTTTATATTTATATGTAACTCTCCAAGTTGATTGATTAAAATATATTTATATATACATGTATATCTGGTGTTTCAATTATTTCCCCTTTTGTAGTTATTCTTATTTCCCGGTTTATTTGTTTGGTTCGTAACTCGTTCAATCCGTTAGCTGGTTTCATTTATTATTTTTTTTATACTGATTGGATTTATTAGTTGCCCTCGCCTTGTTAATCCTTCCTTTAGTTTCGTAGCGCCGTGTGTTCGTTTGTGCATTCAAATCTTTATTCGCGCGTTTTGCATGGGATAGTTTTCTTGTTCTCGTTACGGCGCGTGCGGAGCGCGGGACGTGACACCCCCGCCCTTGGAGTTCAAATTTCCAAAGGAAAATTGACTGATGGTGTCTCTGAGTTCGCTCAAGGCGGATGTAGATGGCGTTGGTTGTTGAGTGACTACCGGTGTTATCGATATCCCTTGAGGTTGTGCTGTTTGATCATCGATATTTCGTTTTCTTTTGAGGTATAGTAGCAGGTGGGTAACTGAGCCGCATATTGCTCCTAATAGGGCGATTCCACATCCGTAAGTTTCACGTAACTGGTATCCATGTATGGCTATATCTATTATCGTCTTGATTAGTTTAAATATTACAAGTATTCCAAATATTGCTGCACTGACGGTTCCAAATTCCATGAAACCAATCCATAAGCTTGATATGGTATTTTTTGCTATTGTCGTTAATGTGTTTTCGTCCATCATTCCCAGAATGTTTACTGTTCCAGGGACGATTGTTTTTCCTGTTGCTCCTCTGGCCAATGTGTTCAAAAGTGCAGATTTTTCTGCCGGGAACATGACGTGGTCCCGAAGTGCATCAAGGTCCTTTTGGGTGTATATTCCGCTCGTGGCCAACGACGATGGTGCTGAATATTGCCACGTTTGACGTACATCCGGGCGGAGTTCCTGTGGTGCAATTGTTTCCATGGGTTTTGGTACGAATTTGTGCCAGAGTTCGTCGATATTGTATAGTGTAGGTAATACCGCGCTACATTCTCTGTGGTTTCCGTGTTGCGTTAGAATGTGTGTTTTTGGCGTTAAAAATGCGGTGCGATTCCCTTGCCAAACGGGTAGCTCCGAGTAACATTCTGTTGTATGTCGTACCTTTACTTGTACCGGAATGCATTTGACTATGTGGACTGCTTCTCCTGCGATCAGGGCCATGTGTCCTGGGGTTTTCGTTATGGTATATGCAAATTCATCGGGCAGTAAGATTGCTAAGCTTAAAGCATTCTCTATTAGTTTCTTCTGCGTGGTACATCTTTGTGTCAATATATCATGGTACAATGTTGTCATTTGTCGTTTAATATGTTTCTCTACGTAAATGAATTTTGAGTTGACGTATGCGAATATGTCCAAGTTTTCGACTGCTGTCTTTCTTTTGGAGATGAACGTATTTCCTCTTGTTGTTTCTAACAGGAACAATTTGGGATGTTCGGTGGATAGTAGGGTATATCCACACAGTGGCTGTTCTCCGGTTTTAGTCAGTGCAAATGTTACTTCCTGCGTTGTTAGTGCGTAAACTGGTTGTGCTGATTCTCTGTTGGTTTTTATTTCTTGGATCTTTGTAGCAATTCCTTCATATAGCACATCGTACTGATCAAATTTGCATGGTGAGGGTGGTTGTGGTTGCCAATAAGTGTATCCGTCTTCAGCGTCTAGACAGTTTCCTTCGCTAAAGGTACATACCGTTCCTGATTTCAGTAGAATTTTGTTCGCCTCGATCCGTACTGGCACGACTGCTGATTTTAAACTTATCCTCACTGTTGCTTGTACGACGACCTTTTCCCAGCTCCCGTATGGGTCTACATACTGTGTTCCCTGGCAGCTGCCGTCGTCTGTTAGCTTGCCGGCTAGGACAAGCGACCTTGTTTCTGTTGCATTATCCTTTAGGCCAACTATAAGGTTTTGTGGTCCGAGTGAAAACGTGCCGTCTTGGTGCATCCTTGCGCATTGTTGGGCGGTTGTTTCATGGAGGTATTCGGCGAATCCGTTATGCACTGCCGACGTGTGAGAGTGCATGCCACAGTAATATACAATTCGAGTTATTTGCACCTTGCATTGCCTTACGTTGGTAAATTCAAATTCTGAGAGTTGAAGTAATTGTATATAAATATCTTGGGTTTCAGTCAATGTAGGCTGTATGCTGCAGTCCCCGATGGAGTTTAGAGAGATAGTGGTAACATTGAGGTGGTTGCCATTGCAGTCATATCCTACCAGGCCGTGTGTTATTTTGATGAGGGTGAGTACGATGACTAGGCAGTTCATCTTCCTATCAACAATTTATTAAATCGTTTCTTACTCTCGGGTTTATTAGAAATAAGAATAACTTTTTATTATTATTATTAATATATAAAAAAAAAGTTTATATGTTTTTTTTGTGTTTTTTTTTATTATTATTATTTTTTTTTTATTACAATTATAGCTTGTCTTTGAATATATATATATATATATATATATATATATATATGCGTGCAATGGTAAATATGACGACTTATTTTACGAGTCACTTAGATTATCAATAGATATCGCCTACTTTACAACATGCGTGTATGTATATATTGTTAAACATTAGGTGAAAGTTATATGCATAGTTATAAATGTCATTTGTTTACAGGTGGATAGCAAAAGTATTTGATTTCGTGAGTGGCGTACAGGTGCTTTACAGTTCTACGGTACGGATTGCTACTCCTTGGACTAAAAAAAAAATTCTTTCGACGTCTGTCAGATTTTTGTAAACGAACATGCATGGAAGGATTTTCTGCAGAGATTCAAAATGCTCTCTGGATTCCTCGTGAAACGTCTGGACAACATCTACATGTTCTTCCATCCGTCGTTCAGAGAATGGTTGATGAATTCGCCATCAGTTCTATACACACATACAAAAATAGTTAATATATATATATTATATATTTTTTTTTCTTTTTTTTTTTATATATATATGTTTCATTCGGACCTGTTCCTTGTATGAATACTGTATCTCTGTATATAATATAATATATATAATATGTTATGATTATGTTAGTTGTTATTTATTATATGTATTTTCCTTAACTCTCTCCCCTTTTTTTTGTTGTTGTTTTTTTTTTTATTAGTACCTAACATTACTATTATGATGCTGTATTACATTCTATTGGCTATTATTTGGATGTGAGCGCGACGAATTTTTCAACATGGCCGCTCGCGTGTATCTTTGGTATGGCGTTGGTTTAATGTCAACAGTAGCGTGTCGTTGAAATAGTTAATTAATTGTTAATCACTATAATTTTACTTAGTAATGTTTTTGTAATATTGTTTTGTGTTTCATGATATTGTGTGTGTCAATACCGTGTGCTACCTTAATGTGATAGCATGGATTGTATTGTTATCGAATTTCGATAGTCATTGTTTTGATTATACGTGACTTGCATTTATATAAGTCTTGTTTAATTTAGTTAATGTTTTTTGTGTATTGTGTTACCAGATATTTTGTCTAGCGTACCTTCATTCTTTTGCACCGAGTTCAGTCATGTTGTTAATATTTAGTTAGTCTATCTTGATTAATTTCTAACCTATTCCTGTGTTTATTAACCTTTCTTATTTTCCCTATTAATTTATTATTGCATGTACTTGCTATTTGCTATTATTTTGTGTATGATATGAATTGGTTTCTTTATTAGTGATCAAAATCTACTTGTTAGATTAACATTGTCTGTAATTCTTCAGATTCTACTCTTTCGTTGCTGCATCACTTACCTGGATCGTTCCCGCAACATCATCCGATTCTTTGATATGCCTTGGATACTTACTACGGCTGCCTTCTACTACGGCTGCCTTCAATCGTCTTATATCTGTGGTCATAAAGGTGGTGTTTAATTTATTTAATTTAATATATATATATAATGCATTGTATGTGCGACCACTATTGTGCATTACAAATTAACATCACAATACTACGTAGATTAATACATAACCAAATATCCCTTTACTCCAGTTACATTTATTACTAACTCTCAATTAATCTATCTTGATTATTTTCTAACCGCTTTCTATACTTTATCAACTATTTTATTTCTTCTTATTAGTCTGCGAAATTCATGCATGTACGCTTCCTTGTATGGTGATTAATTGTTCATGAGGTAAGTTGCACTTTCACCGTTTTAGTTATTCGTTGAACTAGCTCGTTTCACATTCAAACAGTAATTGGAGCACTTGTAATAAACTTCTTTTCTTTTCAGGTTTCCGCCATCTGTGTTGTTCGATGAACAGTGCAATGCTTCCACAGTATTGTTATAACATTTAGTACTGTTGTATTTTGCATTAAGGCAATTGAAGTTAATTGGTTCATTTATTTTTCAGCTGGCTGTTGTACATGGTGTTTCGCAAACAGAGATCCATAACCTATTTTGCACGTAAACCTTCTCGTATGATGATTACTTGTTCACAAGGTAACTTTCACTTTCACTCTTTTAATTTTATTGAATCAACACGTTGTATATTCAAACAATAATTGGAGTACACATGATAATTTTCCTTTTTTTTTTCTTTTTTAGGTTTTCGCTATCTGTATTATTCGACGAACAGTGTCACACTTCCTTTTGATTTATCCACAATATAGTTATAACACTTAGTAACCTCGTATTTTGCACTGAGACAATTGAGACTAATTTATTCATTTATTTTAGGTAGCTGTCATACATTATGTTTCACGAACAACGATCCATAACCTATACTTGCACGTACACTTTCTTGTATGTTGATCACTTGTTCACAAGGTAACTTTCACTTTCACTAGTTAATTGTTCATTGAGTTAACACGTTTTATATTTAAGCAATAATTGAAACACATATAATAATTTTCCCTTTTTCCTTTTAGGTGTTCGATATCTGTATTATTCGACGAACAGCACTACAACATACACTACTGCACTACGTTGCCCACTGAAATCACTTTATTCATTGTTTATTTCGATTATGCGCTAGTTTTAGCTTGTTTAAGTGCACTGTTCGCGGAATCCCTTTTTACTTCAATCTTGACGTTTTGGTTCTGCAGGATTTCTAGCACTTTATATGGTCCAGTATATTGATCGGAGAATTTTCCTTTACTGGGTTCTTTTAGTAAATATATCGAATCTCCTACTTTAAAATCCTGGGGGTTGATTCGTCGGTCGTAATATTCTTTTGATCTTAGTTTGGATTTTATTAAATTTTCTCTTGCCATTCGTTGTACGGTGTTAATTTTATCGAACAGGTCTTCGAGATATTCTGCGTATGTTGGTTCCATGTTCTCTTCGATTATTACTTCACCAGTAAGTCTAAATGTCCAAAAACTAATTCGTGCGGGGAGAATTTCGTTCCTTCGTGTACAGAGGTATTATAAGAAAACATAGCTAATTCTACCCATTCGTCCCAATTTCTGGAATTTTCAATGTATAATTTGAGATATTCAATCAGTACGTGGTGAGATCTTTCGATTGAACCGTTACTTTGTGGATGATATGCCGTCGTGGTGTATTGTTTGATGCGGAATCTCTTTGCTACTTTCTTCATTTGTGAGGATGTAAAGTTCGTTCCTTGATCAGTGAGAATAGCTCTCGGTGATCCGAAACGACAAATAAATCGCTTTACAAAAGCGTCCGCTATCTCGGCTGAAGAGATTCCTCCTAGTGGAATCCCAATTGAGTATTTTGTTAATAAATCTTGGATGGTTAATATATATTCATTTCCCTTTTGAGTTTTTGGTAATGGTCCTACAATATCCATACTAATTTTATCGAATGCTTTACCTGGTGTGTCTGTAAGTACCATTGGTTGTTTTGCTTTTATTCTTGTGAGTTTCTTTAATTGACATTCCTTACATGTTCTTACGTAATCTTGAATTTCCTTTTTCATATTTTCCCAATAGTAGTGTTGTCGTATTCTTTGATAAGTTTTGGTAATTCCTTTGTGTACTGCTACGCTTGATTCATGTTTTTCTCGTATTATGTTGTTCCGCGCTTCCACAGGTGGAGTAATTACTTCTCCAGTGCAAATGGTGATGGATAAGGTTTTTTCCATAAATATTTCCTTTAATTTTCTGATTGTATATCGCCAGGGTATTTCCTCCAAGTTTCCTTTGCTAATGCTAAACGAAGTTAACTGTTTTTCATTTACTACGTCTAATAGAGATCTTAGCGAGTTTAATAAATTGTCTGGTGTTATTGGAATATTTCTATTTTCCTTTATCGGTAGGGATACAATGTATTTTCCGGAATCGTAATTCAATCTTGCTTTTTCTAACATTAAATCTTCATAACGAGGCAATTTTCCCGTTTCCTTCATTTCTAAGGCTCCTTTATCTATCGGTTTGCCGTGTATATCTATAAATACTACTTTATGGTCACTTACTCTTGCAATTGAGTCTCGCGTTTCCGAAATTTTTAGTTCCGCAATTATCGTAGGTCTCGTGTCCTTTTCTTGTTGTTGAATTAGTTCTGGAACTACAGTGGAGGTTTCTTTTTCGCTTGTCGTGTCCGTGTCTTCCTTTTCTCGATTGGTTATTTCTCTGTCTGTACTTACATTGATTTCTGTTAGTTCTTGGTCTAAACATTTTATGGAGGTTTCTTCTATTGTAAAATGCTTTCGGGTAAAACCCTTTCCTTGGTTTTTGGAATCACTGGGTTGAGGCAAGACGCGTGGTTTGGCTTCGAATACGGGAGAGTCTTCCGTTGACGTGTCTATTTCTAATCTTTTTGGGACAGGATAGCGAATCGGTGAGACTTCCTCTCTCTTTCTGATTGGTAAACAAACTTCTGGAGGGTTCCTAGATAATGCGTCTGCGTTTGCGTTCGCTCTGCCTGCTTTGTATACAATATCAAATTCAAAATCCGATAATTTTAATTTCCATTTCCAAATTCTAGAAGTAGGATCCTTGATAGAATGCATCCACACTAAAGGTTTATGATCGGTTACGATAGTAAACTTTCTTCCGTAAAGATACGGTCGGAAGTGCATTGCGCTGTAAACAATTGCCAGACACTCCTTTTCTATGGTAGTGTCACGTCGATTCGGGGTAATTTCACGTTCCGCACGCAAGGTGAGAAATTCGTACTTAAATTTTGATTGTTATTAGAAAATTTATTGAACACTGACAGAGTAACGATACAGAATGGTCAAACAGCACAGAAAAGAATGTTCTTACAACGACTCGAGAGGTACTTTTTTATATCAAGGACCCGGCTCCTGTGGAGGGGCTATCGCTGGATGCCGGTCTCATAGGGTTTCTATTACTGCTTAGCCATCATTTTGCTGACCAAGGTATGTGAGGCATAACCATCCTTTCGTTGCGTTCTCACGACCACCGTGACATTCCCCCCTCCTTAGCTTCGCTTTGCTCCGCTAAAGCGTAAGGCTCTGGTGGGGCTTCTAAGTTGAATGATCCCCTCATCTTCGTCTTCGGTGATATTTTTGAAGGTGACCGTCCTTGGTACTGTTGATGTTTGATCGATCCTGTTTACGCGAGCGGTAGGGCAGAGTATTTTGATACGTACATTTTTAGGAAATGATCGGCGTAGACATTCGAAAAGTTTACATTTGTACATTACATATATTGTTCCTAGTCCTAGGGCTATGATTCCTAATATTTG
>NW_022885346.1:0-14906 GCF_011952205.1 Bombus bifarius
GTAGATGGCGTTGGTTGTTGAGTGACTACCGGTGTTATCGATATCCCTTGAGGTTGTGCTGTTTGATCATCGATATTTCGTTTTCTTTTGAGGTATAGTAGCAGGTGGGTAACTGAGCCGCATATTGCTCCTAATAGGGCGATTCCACATCCCTAAGTTTCACGTAACTGGTATCCATGTATGGCTATATCTATTATCGTCTTGATTAGTTTAAATATTACAAGTATTCCAAATATTGCTGCACTGACGGTTCCAAATTCCATAAAACCAATCCATAAGCTTGATATGGTATTTTTTGCTATTGTCGTTAATGTGTTTTCGACCATCATTCCCAGAATGTTTACTGTTCCAGGGACGATTGTTTTTCCTGTTGCTCCTCTGGCCAATGTGTTCAAAACTGCAGATTTTTCTGCCGGGAACATGACGTGGTCCCGAAGTGCATCAAGGTCCTTTTGGGTGTATATTCCGCTCGTGGCCAACGACGATGGTGCTGAATATTGCCACGTTTGACGTATATCCGGGCGGAGTTCCTGTGGTGCAATTGTTTCCATGGGTTTTGGTACGAATTTGTGCCAGAGTCCGTCGATATTGTATAGTGTAGGTAATACCGCGCTACATTCTCTGTGGTTTCCGTGTTGCGTTAGAATGTGTGTTTTTGGCGTTAAAAATGCGGTGCGATTCCATTGCCAAACGGGTAGCTCCGAGTAACATTCTGTTGTATGTCGTACCTTTACTTGTACCGGAATGCATTTGACTATGTGGACTGCTTCTCCTGCGATCAGGGCCATGTGTCCTGGGGTTTTCGTTATGGTATATGCAAATTCAACGGGCAGTAAGATTGCTAAGCTTAAAGCATTCTCTATTAGTTTCTTCTGCGTGGTACATCTTTGTGTCAATATATCATGGTACAATGTTGTCATTTGTCGTTTAATATGTTTCTCTACGTAAATGAATTTTGAGTTGACGTATGCGAATATGTCCAAGTTTTCGACTGCTGTCTTTCTTTTGGAGATGAACGTATTTCCTCTTGTTGTTTCTAACAGGAACAATTTGGGATGTTCGGTGGATAGTAGGGTATATCCACACAGTGGCTGTTCTCCGGTTTTAGTCAGTGCAAATGTTACTTTCTGCGTTGTTAGTGCGTAAACTGGTTGTGCTGATTCTCTGTTGGTTTTTATTTCTTGGATCTTTGTAGCACTTCCTTCATATAGCACATCGTACTGATCAAATTTGCATGGTGAGGGTGGTTGTGGTTGCCAATAAGTGTATCCGTCTTCAGCGTCTAGACAGTTTCCTTCGCTAAAGGTACATACCGTTCCTGATTTCAGTAGAATTTTGTTCGCCTCGATCCGTACTGGCACGACTGCTGATTTTAAACTTATCCTCACTGTTGCTTGTACGACGACCTTTTCCCAGCTCCCGTATGGGTCTACATACTGTGTTCCCTGGCAGCTGCCGTCGTCTGTTAGCTTGCCGGCTAGGACAAGCGACCTTGTTTCTGTTGCATTATCCTTTAGGCCAACTATAAGGTTTTGTGGTCCGAGTGAAAACGTGCCGACTTGGTGCATCCTTGCGCATTGTTGGGCGGTTGTTTCATGGAGGTATTCGGCGAATCCGTTATGCACTGCCGACGTGTGAGAGTGCATGCCACAGTAATATACAATTCGAGTTATTTGCACCTTGCATTGCCTTACGTTGGTAAATTCAAATTCTGAGAGTTGAAGTAATTGTATATAAATATCTTGGGTTTCAGTCAATGTAGGCTGTATGCTGCAGTCCCCGATGGAGTTTAGAGAGATAGTGGTAACATTGAGGTGGTTGCCATTGCAGTCATATCCTACCAGGCCGTGTGTTATTTTGATGAGGGTGAGTACGATGACTAGGCAGTTCATCTTCCTATCAACAATTTATTAAATCGTTTCTTACTCTCGGGTTTATTAGAAACAAGAATAACTTTTTATTATTATTATTAATATATAAAAAAAAAGTTTATATGTTTTTTTGTGTTTTTTTTTAATATTATTATTTTTTTTTTTATTACAATTATAGCTTGTCTTTGAATATATATATATATATATATTCAATATAATAATATATATAATATAATATATATATATATATATGTGCGTGCAATGGTAAATATGACGACTTATTTTACGAGTCACTTAGATTATCAATAGATATCGCCTACTTTACAACATGCGTGTATGTATATATTGTTAAACATTAGGTGAAAGTTATATGCATAGTTATAAATGTCATTTGTTTACAGGTGGATAGCAAAAGTATTTGATTTCGTGAGTGGCGTACAGGTGCTTTACAGTTCTACGGTACGGATTGCTACTCCTTGGACTAAAAAAAAAATTCTTTCGACGTCTGTCAGATTTTTGTAAACGAACATGCATGGAAGGATTTTCTGCAGAGATTCAAAATGCTCTCTGGATTCCTCGTGAAACGTCTGGACAACATCTACATGTTCTTCCATCCGTCGTTCAGAGAATGGTTGATGAATTCGCCATCAGTTCTATACACACATACAAAAATAGTTAATATATATATATTATATATTTTTTTTTCTTTTTTTTATATATATATGTTTCATTCGGACCTGTTCCTTGTATGAATACTGTATCTCTGTATATAATATAATATATATAATATGTTATGATTATGTTAGTTGTTATTTATTATATGTATTTTCCTTAACTCTCTCCCCTTTTTTTTGTTGTTGTTTTTTTTTTTTTATTAGTACCTAACATTACTATTATGATGCTGTATTACATTCTATTGGCTATTATTTGTATGCGAGCGCGACGAATTTTTCAACATGGCCGCTCGCGTGTATCTTTGGTATGGCGTTGGTTTAATGTCAACAGTAGCGTGTCGTTGAAATAGTTAATTAATGGTTAATCACTATAATTTTACTTAGTAATGTTTTTGTAATATTGTTTTGTGTTTCATGATATTGTGTGTGTCAATACCGTGTGCTACCTTAATGTGATAGCATGGATTGTATTGTTATCGAATTTCGATAGTCATTGTTTTGATTATACGTGACTTGCATTTATATAAGTCTTGTTTAATTTAGTTAATGTTTTTTGTGTATTGTGTTACCAGATATTTTGTCTAGCGTACCTTCATTCTTTTGCACCGAGTTCAGTCATGTTGTTAATATTTAGTTAGTCTATCTTGATTAATTTCTAACCTATTCCTGTGTTTATTAACCTTTCTTATTTTCCCTATTAATTTATTATTGCATGTACTTGCTATTTGCTATTATTTTGTGTATGATATGAATTGGTTTCTTTATTAGTGATCAAAATCTACTTGTTAGATTAACATTGTCTGTAATTCTTCAGATTCTACTCTTTCGTTGCTGCATCACTTACCTGGATCGTTCCCGCAACATCATCCGATTCTTTGATATGCCTTGGATACTTACTACGGCTGCCTTCTACTACGGCTGCCTTCAATCGTCTTATATCTGTGGTCATAAAGGTGGTGTTTAATTTATTTAATTTAATATATATATATAATGCATTGTATGTGCGACCACTATTGTGTATTACAAATTAACATCACAATACTACGTAGATTAATACATAACCAAATATCCCTTTACTCCAGTTACATTTATTACTAACTCTCAATTAATCTATCTTGATTATTTTCTAACCGCTTTCTATACTTTATCAACTATTTTATTTCTTCTTATTCGTCTGCGAAATTCATGCATGTACGCTTCCTTGTATGGTGATTAATTGTTCATGAGGTAAGTTGCACTTTCACCGTTTTAGTTATTCGTTGAACTAGCTCGTTTCACATTCAAACAGTAATTGGAGCACTTGTAATAAACTTCTTTTCTTTTCAGGTTTCCGCCATCTGTGTTGTTCGATGAACAGTGCAATGCTTCCACAGTATTGCTATAACATTTAGTACTGTTGCATTTTGCATTAAGGCAATTGAAGTTAATTGGTTCATTTATTTTTCAGCTGGCTGTTGTATATGGTGTTTCGCAAACAGAGATCCATAACCTATTTTGCACGTAAACCTTCTCGTATGATGATTACTTGTTCACGAGGTAACTTTCACTTTCACTCTTTTAATTTTATTGAATCAACACGTTGTATATTCAAACAATAATTGGAGTACACATGATAATTTTCCTTTTTTTTTTCTTTTTTAGGTTTTCGCTATCTGTATTATTCGACGAACAGTGTCACACTTCCTTTTGATTTATCCACAATATAGTTATAACACTTAGTAACCTCGTATTTTGCACTGAGACAATTGAGACTAATTTATTCATTTATTTTAGGTAGCTGTCATACATTATGTTTCACGAACAACGATCCATAACCTATACTTGCACGTACACTTTCTTGTATGTTGATCACTTGTTCACAAGGTAACTTTCACTTTCACTAGTTAATTGTTCATTGAGTTAACACGTTTTATATTTAAGAAATAATTGAAACACATATAATAATTTTCCCTTTTTCCTTTTAGGTGTTCGATATCTGTATTATTCGACGAACAGCACTACAACATACACTACTGCACTACGTTGCCCACTGAAATCACTTTATTCATTGTTTATTTCGATTATGCGCTAGTTTTAGCTTGTTTAAGTGCACTGTTCGCGGAATCCCTTTTACTTCAATCTTGACGTTTTGGTTCTGCAGGATTTCTAGCACTTTATATGGTCCAGTATATTGATCGGAGAATTTTCCTTTACTGAGTTCTTTTAGTAAATATATCGAATCTCCTACTTTAAAATCCTGGGGGTTGATTCGTCGGTCGTAATATTCTTTTGATCTTAGTTTGGATTTTATTAAATTTTCTCTTGCCATTCGTTGTACGGTGTTAATTTTATCGAACAGGTCTTCGAGATATTCTGCGTATGTTGGTTCCATGTTCTCTTCGGTTATTACTTCACCAGTAGGTTCTCTGGCTAAATGTCCAAAAACTAATTCGTGCGGGGAGAATTTCGTTCCTTCGTGTACAGAGGTATTATAAGAAAACATAGCTAATTCTACCCATTCGTCCCAATTTCTGGAATTTTCAATGTATAATTTGAGATATTCAATCAGTACGTGGTGAGATCTTTCGATTGAACCGTTACTTTGTGGATGATATGCCGTCGTGGTGTATTGTTTGATGCGGAATCTCTTTGCTACTTTCTTCATTTGTGAGGATGTAAAGTTCGTTCCTTGATCAGTGAGAATAGCTCTCGGTGATCCGAAACGACAAATAAATCGCTTTACAAAAGCGTCCGCTATCTCGGCTGAAGAGATTCCTCCTAGTGGAATCCCAATTGAGTATTTTGTTAATAAATCTTGGATGGTTAATATATATTCATTTCCCGTTTGAGTTTTTGGTAATGGTCCTACAATATCCATACTAATTTTATCGAATGCTTTACCTGGTGTGTCTGTAAGTACCATTGGTTGTTTTGCTTTTATTCTTGTGAGTTTATTTAATTGACATTCCTTACATGTTCTTACGTAATCTTGAATTTCCTTTTTCATATTTTCCCAATAGTAGTGTTGTCGTATTCTTTGATAAGTTTTGGTAATTCCTTTGTGCCCTGCTACGCTTGATTCATGTTTTTCTCGTATTATGTTGTTCCGCGCTTCCACAGGTGGAGTAATTACTTCTCCAGTGCAAATGGTGATGGATAAGGTTTTTTCCATAAATATTTCCTTTAATTTTCTGATTGTATATCGCCAGGGTATTTCCTCCAAGTTTCCTTTGCTAATGCTAAACGAAGTTAACTGTTTTTCATTTACTACGTCTAATAGAGATCTTAACGAGTTTAATAAATTGTCTGGTGTTATTGGAATATTTCTATTTTCCTTTATCGGTAGGGATACAATGTATTTTCCGGAATCGTAATTCAGTCTTGCTTTTTCTAACATTAAATCTTCATAACGAGGCAATTTTCCCGTTTCCTTCATTTCTAAGGCTCCTTTATCTATCGGTTTGCCGTGTATATCTATAAATACTACTTTATGGTCACTTACTCTTGCAATTGAGTCTCGGGTTTCCGAAATTTTTAGTTCCGCAATTATCGTAGGTCTCGTGTCCTTTTCTTGTTGTTGAATTAGTTCTGGAACTACAGTGGAGGTTTCTTTTTCGCTTGTCGTGTCCGTGTCTTCCTTTTCTCGATTGGTTATTTCTCTGTCTGTACTTACATTGATTTCTGTTAGTGCTTGGTCTAAATATTTTATGGGGGTTTCTTCTATTGTAAAATGTTTTCGGGTAAAACCCTTTCCTTGGTTTTTGGAATCACTGGGTTGAGGCAAGACGCGTGGTTTGGCTTCGAATACGGGAGAGTCTTCCTTTGACGTGTCTATTTCGAATCTTTTTGGGACAGGATAGCGAATCGGTGAGACTTCCTCTCTCTTTCTGATTGGTAAACAAACTTCTGGAGGGTTCCTAGATAATGCGTCTGCGTTTGCGTTCGCTCTGCCTTCTTTGTATACAATATCAAATTCAAAGTCCGATAATTTTAATTTCCATTTCCAAATTCTAGAAGTAGGATCTTTGATAGAATGCATCCACACTAAAGGTTTATGATCGGTTACGATAGTAAACTTTCTTCCGTAAAGATACGGTCGGAAGTGCATTGCGCTGTAAACAATTGCCAGACACTCCTTTTCTATGGTAATGTCACGTCGATTCGGGGTAATTTCACGTTCCGCACGCAAGGTGAGAAATTCGTACTTAAATTTTGATTGTTATTAGAAAATTTATTGAACACTGACAGAGTAACGATACAGAATGGTCAAACAGCACAGAAAAGAATGTTCTTACAACGACTCGAGAGGTACTTTTTTATCTCAAGGACCCGGCTCCTGTGGAGGGGCTATCGCTGGATGCCGGTCACATAGGGTTTCTATTACTGCTTAGCCATCATTTTGCTGGCCAAGGTATGTGAGACATAACCATCCTTTCGTTGCGTTCTCACGACCACCGTGACATTCCCCCCTCCTTAGCTTCGCTTTGCTCCGCTAAAGCGTAAGGCTCTGGTGGGGCTTCTAAGTTGAATGATCCCCTCATCTTCGTCTTCGGTGATATTTTGGAAGGTGACCGTCCTTGGTACTGTTGATGTTTGATCGATCCTGTTTACGCGAGCGGTAGGGCAGAGTATTTTGATACGTACATTTTTAGGAAATGATCGGCGTAGACATTCGAAAAGTTTACACTTGTACATTACATATATTGTTCCTAGTCCTAGGGCTATGATTCCTAATATTTGTAGTGTGGATATGCCATATTCCTTCAATGAATTTATGCGTCGCTCAAATTGCAGGGTACTGATTTGTGTTTGTAATGTGTCGAGGTTGGCTTTATATTGGTTAAAATTGTGAGTTACTTTTGGAGCTGTTTCTAATATTTTCTCTAATATTGGAACATCTGTTTCTTCGAAGCTGTATATGCTATTCTTAAATTTGGTTTCGTAAGAGATATTTTTATGTGATCCTCTTATTTTCATAATATTATGATCGTATGTGATTATGCACCCGGTTTTACTGCTAATTAAGCTTGGTTGTCTAATTTCTAGGATTTTATGTGTCTTACATAACACGTCGATTTGTACATTTTTCGCAGGAATAATAATATAATGGATTTCCGTCTGCAAAGGTACGAACGTCAATTCTTCCAGCTTGAAGACAGCAGTCGGGCAAGTTTTGACCGTCTGTCGATTAGTAATTAATTCTGATCTGCATTCAGGTGAATTGATTCTATTGTGACTCGGTTGAGTTCTTTTACAAATGTGGATGATTGCCGTTCGTTTACAATATTTGTTTAAGTAGTGACTATCGACAAAGGTGTATTGTTCTGAGTCGGTTAGTATCAAATCAGTTTCTATTACAGGCGCAATGAATACAGAGTTTTGTTTGGAAGGTATCGGGTAAATTTTAGTTATTTTCCATTCATTGTTTTCCAAAAGCGGCACAGTTATTGTATATATAAGTTTGTTATCTCTTATCCATACCTTTAGTTTGCTTAGATCTAGAATTAGTTGAAAGTTTTGAACTGATGGTTCGATATGGTTAGTCATAAAGTTTTGTCTCGTTATTTGGTCAAGTGTTTTTAAGAATTGTTCGGGTTCTATAACTTGTGGGTTTATGATTCCTTGTTTCCCTAACATAACAGTGTTAAAAATTTCGTCGATGTTTATATGGAGTTCTGATATGGTAGATTCGGTTTGAATTAATAGGGAGACTAATATTTCGTTTTTTTCATTGTGGTTTTCAATCTTGTGTATATCGTTGGCTAAGTTTTCAAGTTGATTTGTTTTGGTATTGTCTAGCACGCGTTTGATGAGTGCGGTTTGGTTACTAAGAATTGTTTTTATTTTATTGTTGGAATCAAATAATGTATCGATGTTCTTGTTAATGAGTTCTAAATCGTTTTCGTCGAGAGTTGCGAATAAAGTTTTGGATACTGAGCCTATGACATTGAGCAATCCGCGTTTGCTTTTATAACGCAATAATAATTTGAGTTGCCAAGTCAGGTTTTGAAGATTTCTGTACTTAAATTTTAGGCTGCTTATTTCTGGTATGTAAGCGCAAGGTGGTTTACATTGACGGTCTATTAAATCTATTACGCGTTGTAATCTATTAACTTGGTCAATTGGATCGTTAAGGCCTACTATAAGGGTGATATCTAGTTGTTCGTTGTACAGATAGCAATTGTCAATGTGTTCCAGGAATATGTTGGCGTAATTCAATGGTTTTACTTCTAGATCGCTTCTAATGTACTCGAGTGTTATGATGATCCATATTATGGTCTTCTTCCTGAAAGGTAGGGTTTTAGCCTGTTACCGTGGATTCTTTGCGTGTGACCGTTGGAATATTCGATAAGATAGGTGGGTGGATTGGATGAGAGGATTTCTGCAGGTCCTAGCCATTCGTGGTCTAGCTTGTTAGTTTTGTGATCGTTATGTACCCATACTTTATCTTTTATTCGGAATATCGTCTGTGTTTTAATAATTTTTCACATTTGATCCCTCTGGTATCGCTTTTTGTTAGATTCGGTAACTCGTCTTGCTTTAGCTATATAGGCGTTGTGTCGATTTTTCCAGAGGTTAAACAATTGTTCTCTGGTTAGGCTAGGAGTGGTTGATATTGAGGATGGCATGTTAGCTTGTCGTCCAAATGTTAGTTCGAATGGGGTATGTCCGGTCGTCTCGTGTACTGAAGTATTATATCCCATGCATATTAATTTTAAGTTTTCATCCCAGTCGTTCTGTCGGTCGGTCGTATAACGTTATAACGTCGTCCCATATAATGTAATACGTTATAACGTCAACCCATATAACGTAATACGTTATAACGTCATCCCATATAACGTAATACGTTATAACGTCGTCCCATTTAACGTAATACGTTACAAATTCATCCCATTTAACGTAATACGTTATAACGTCGTCCCATATAATGTAATACGTTATAACGTCAACCCATATAACGTAATGCGTTATAACGTGATCCCATATAACGTAATACGGTATAACGTCGTTCCATATAACGTAATACGTTATATCGTCGTCCCATATAACGTAATACGATATAACGTCATATCATATAACGTAATACGTTATAACGTCATCCCATATAACGTAATACGGTATAACGTCATACCATATAACCTATTTACGTTATGACGTCATACCATATAACGTATTATGTGATAACGTCATCCCATATTACGTAATACGTTATTACGTCATCCCATATAACGTAATACGTTATAACGTCGTCCCATTTAACGTAATACGTTACAAATTCATCCCATTTAACGTAATACGTTATAACGTCGTCCCATATAATGTAATACGTTATAACGTCAACCCATATAACGTAATACGTTATAACGTCATCCCATATAACGTAATACGTTATAACGTCGTCCCATATAACGTAATTCGTTATAACGTCATCCCGTATAACGTAATACGTTATAACGTCATCCCATATAACGTAATACGGTATAACGTCATACCATATAACCTATTTACGTTATAACGTCATACCATATAACGTATTACGTGATAACGGCATCCCATATAACGTAATACGTTATTACGTCATCCCATATAACGTAACACGTTATAACGTCGTCCCATTTAACGTAATACGTTACAACGTCATCCCATTTAACGTAATACGTTATAACGTCATCCCATATAACGTAATACGTTATAACGTCATACCATATAACGTAATACGTTATAACGTCCTCCCATATAACGTAATACGGTATAACGTCATACCATATAACCTATTACGTTACAACGTCATACCATATAACCTATTTCGTTAAAACGTCATCCCATATAACGTAATACGTTATAACGTCATACCATATAACGTAATACGTTATAACGTCGTCCCATATAACGTAATACGTTATAACGTCGTCCCATTTAACGTAATACGTTACAAATTCATCCCATTTAACGTAATACGTTATAACGTCGTCCCATATAATGTAATACGTTATAACGTCAACCCATATAACGTAATACGTTATAACGTCATCCCATATAACGTAATACGTTATAACGTCGTCCCATTTAACGTAATACGTTACAAATTCATCCCATTTAACGTAATACGTTATAATGTCGTCCCATATAATGTAATACGTTATAACGTCAACCCATATAACGTAATACGTTATAACGTCATCCCATATAACGTAATACGTTATAACGTCGTCCCATTTAACGTAATACGTTACAAATTCATCCCATTTAACGTAATACGTTATAACGTCGTCCCATATAATGTAATACGTTATAACGTCAACCCATATAACGTAATGCGTTATAACGTGATCCCATATAACGTAATACGGTATAACGTCGTTCCATATAACGTAATACGTTATAACGTCGTCCCATATAACGTAATACGATATAACGTCATCCCATATAACGTAATACGTTATAACGTCATCCCATATAACGTAATACGGTATAACGTCATACCATATAACCTATTTACGTTATGACGTCATACCATATAACGTATTATGTGATAACGTCATCCCATATTACGTAATACGTTATTACGTCATCCCATATAACGTAATACGTTATAACGTCGTCCCATTTAACGTAATACGTTACAGCGTCATCCCATTTAACGTAATACGTTACAACGTCATCCCGTATAACGTAATACGTTTTAACGTCATCCCATATAACGTAATGCGGTATACTGTCATAGCATATAACCTATTTACGTTATGACGTCATACCATATAACGTATTATGTGATAACGTCATCCCATATAACGTAATACGTTATTACGTCATCCCATATAACGTAACACGTTATAACGTCGACCCATTTAACGTAATACGTTACAGCGTCATCCCATTTAACGTAATACGTTACAACGTCATCCCGTATAACGTAATACGTTATAACGTCATCCCATATAACGTAATGCGGTATAC
Organism: Bombus bifarius; assembly: GCF_011952205.1. Classification (NCBI taxonomy): domain Eukaryota; kingdom Metazoa; phylum Arthropoda; class Insecta; order Hymenoptera; family Apidae; genus Bombus; species Bombus bifarius. The sequence goes on from NW_022885346.1 coordinate 11,483, forward strand.
TGTCATAGCATATAACCTATTTACGTTATGACGTCATACCATATAACGTATTATGTGATAACGTCATCCCATATTACGTGATACGTTATTACGTCATCCCATATAACGTAATACGTTATCACGTCGTCCCATATAACGTAATACGTCATAACGTCGTCCCATATAACGTAATACGGTATAAAGTCGTTCCATATAACGTAATACGTTATAACGTCATCCCATATAACGCAATACGATATAACGTCGTCCCATATAACGTAATACGTTATAACGTCGTCCCATATAACGTGATACGTTATAACGTCATCCCATATAACGTAATACGTTATAACGTCATCCCATATAACGTAATACGGTATAACGTCATACCATATAACCTATTAACGTTATAACGTCATACCATATAACGTATTACGTGATAACGGCATCCCATGTAACGTAATACGGTATTACGTCATATCATATAACGTAACACGTTATAACGTCGTCCCATTTAACGTAATACGTTACAACGTCATCCCATTTAACGTAATACGTTACAACGTCATCCCATATAACGTAATACGTTATAACGTCATCCCATATAACGTAATACGGTATAACGTCATACCATATAACGTAATATGTTATAACGTCATACCATATAACGTAATACGTTATAACGTCATCCCATATAACGTAATACGTTATAACGTCATACCATATAACCTATTTCGTTAAAACGTCATCCCATATAACGTAATACGTTATAACGTCGTACCATATAACGTAATACGTTATAACGTCGGCCCATATAACGTAATAAGTTATAACGTCATCCCATATAACGAAATACGTTATAACGTCATCCCATATAACGTAATACGGTATAACGTCATACCATATAACCTATTTACGTTATAACGTCATACCATATAACGTATTACGTGATAACGGCATCCCATATAACGTAATACGGTATAACGTCATACCATATAACCTATTTACGTTATAACGTCATACCCTATAACGTATTACGTGATAACGGCATCCCATATAACGTAATACGTTATTACGTCATCCCATATAACGTAACACGTTATAACGTCGTCCCATTTAACGTAATACGTTACAACGTCATCCCATTTAACGTAATACGTTACAACGGCATCCCATGTAACGTAATACGGTATTACGTCATATCATATAACGTAACACGTTATAACGTCGTCCCATTTAACGTAATACGTTACAACGTCATCCCATTTAACGTAATACGTTACAACGTCATCCCATATAACGTAATACGTTATAACGTCATCCCATATAACGTAATACGGTATAACGTCATACCATATAACGTAATATGTTATAACGTCATACCATATAACGTAATACGTTATAACGTCATCCCATATAACGTAATACGTTATAACGTCATACCATATAACCTGTTTCGTTAAAACGTCATCCCATATAACGTAATACGTTATAACGTCGTACCATATATCGTAATACGTTATAACGTCGGCCCATATAACGTAATAAGTTATAACGTCATCCCATATAACGTAATACGTTATAACGTCATCCCATATAACGTAATACGGTATAACGTCATACCATATAACCTATTTACGTTATAACGTCATACCATATAACGTATTACGTGATAACGGCATCCCATATAACGTAATACGGTATAACGTCATACCATATAACCTATTTACGTTATAACGTCATACCCTATAACGTATTACGTGCTAACGGCATCCCATATAACGTAATACGTTATTACGTCATCCCATATAACGTCACACGTTATAACGTCGTCCCATTTAACGTAATACGTTACAACGTCATCCCATTTAACGTAATACGTTACAACGTCATACCATATAACGTAATACGTTATAACGTCATCCCATATAACGTAATACGGTATAACGTCATACCATATAACGTAATACGTTATAACGTCGGCCCATATAACGTAATAAGTTATAACGTCATCCCATATAACGTAATACGTTATAACGTCATCCCATATAACGTAATACGGTATAACGTCATACCATATAACCTATTTACGTTATAACGTCATACCATATAACGTATTACGTGATAACGGCATCCCATATAACGTAATACGGTATAACGTCATACCATATAACCTATTTACGTTATAACGTCATACCCTATAACGTATTACGTGATAAAGGCATCCCATATAACGTAATACGTTATAACGTCATACCATATAACGTAATACGTTATAACGTCCTCCCATATAACGTAATACGGTATAACGTCATACCATACAACCTATTACGTTACAACGTCATACCATATAACCTATTTCGTTAAAACGTCATCCCATATAACGTAATACGTTATAACGTCATACCATATAACGTAATACGTTATAACGTCGTCCCATATAACGAAATACGTTATAACGTCATCCCATATAACGTAATACGTTATAACGTCATCCCATATAACGTAATACGGTATAACGTCATACCATATAACCTATTTACGTTATAACGTCATACCATATAACGTATTACGTGATAACGGCATCCCATATAACGTAATACGTTATTACGTCATCCCATATAACGTAATACGTTATAACGTCGTCCCATTTAACGTAATACGTTACAAATTCATCCCATTTAACGTAATACGTTATAACGTCGTCCCATATAATGTAACACGTTATAACGTCAACCCATATAACGTAATACGTTATACCGTCATCCCATATAACGTAATACGTTATAACGTCGTCCCATATAACGTAATACGTTATAACGTCATCCCATATTACGTAATACGTTATAACGTCGTCCCATACAACGTAATACGGTATAACGTCATACCATATAACCTATTTACGTTATAACGTCATACCATATAACGTATTACGTGATAACGGCATCCCATATAACGTAATACGTTATTACGTCATCCCAAATAACGTAACACGTTATAACGTCATCCCATATAACGTAATACGGTATACTGTCATAGCATATAACCTATTTACGTTATGACGTCATACCATATAACGTATTATGTGATAACGTCATCCCATATTACGTGATACGTTATTACGTCATCCCATATAACGTAATACGTTATAACGTCATCCCATATAACGCAATACGATATAACGTCGTCCCATATAACGTATACGTTATAACGTCGTCCCATATAACGTAATACGGTATAAAGTCGTTCCATATAACGTAATACGTTATAACGTCGTCCCATATGACGTAATACGTTATAACGTCATCCCATATAAAGTAATAAGTTACAACGTCATCCCATTTAACGTAATACGTTACAACGTCATCCCATATAACGTAATACGTTATAACGTCATCCCATATAACGCAATACGATATAACGTAGTCCCATATAACGTAATACG
>NW_022885347.1:0-15096 GCF_011952205.1 Bombus bifarius
TAGTTCTGTAGTAGCGTCGCGTCCTATTTTTATTTTAGAGATATTTTTGCCTAATAGTTCTATTTCCGCTGCACGCTTCTTATTTTCACTGTCGGCCGTCCGTTGTGTCTCTTCTACACGTTGCGCAAGAATTTCAATTTGTTTTTGTATCACGTCGAGTATGGCACGAATCGAATTGTCCGTACCTCCGTTTGTAGAAACGGTTTCAATAGTTTCGACTTTGTCTTTTCGTGATGTGGGCATGATTCTAATTGAGCTTATTGATTCTGAACTACTGTTGCTATTTGGACTCGATGCGCTTGAGAAACTGGGTTTTCTCACACGGTATCGCGAAAATGAATCCAGATTTTTCAGCTTACCGTAGTAGCTATGACCGTTGAGGAGTCTCAGGGATGTTTCCTCTCTGGTTGGTTCTAGATTCCGAATCTTATTCGTAGGCTTGCTCTGCGCTGACCGTAGTCCTCTCGTCTAGTTTTACCGTAGTGGAACGTTGAAAGTTGCTGCAGGGCTTCGTACTAGCAAAGATTCGCACTGGGTCCGTTGATCCTTCGATCTTCAATGATGCGCGTACGCCGAAATCGTAATTTCGTTTGCACTGAAGTGAATAGATCCTGGCACGGATCGCCAAAAATGTCGTGTAAAATTAAGGTAAAAATAAGGAACTTGTTAATTTCCGAAAAGGAGATTAAGTTCTTTTTATTTTTACTCAATTTATACAATTTTTCGGTTCGCGATGATACACTTTCGATACTTGGATTAGTTAAGAATTTTTTTGTTAGACTGACTGGATGATTTTGAAGGGAGCATTTATATTCTTCCATTCGTTGGAGTGGGAGAAGGTTTTGTTTATACTTAGTGTAAAATTCGGAGAACGGCTGGAGTGATCGAATGCCACTCAGGCGGCTGAGAACGGGTGCTGACCGGACGGTCACACGCGATAAGGCGTTCGGAATTTCGGTTTGTTATATACAGTTGCTCGAATTTCGTCTGTGACACAGGCAACGTATGATTGATTAGCATTCGCTCTGAAACGCTGAAGTAATGACCAGTGCAGTGGTCCAGTGGTCATATTGAATGCCGCTGGATATATCAGCATTTGGCAACCTAACCCAGAGAAGCAGGAAATATGAAGCCACCGAATACCAATTAACTTCGTAGTTGCACGGTTCACATTCCATCATTTCTGAATATGCGAGGACAGTCCTCTTATTGTGCTTTTAATTCTTTTATTTGTTTCATTTTCAGCAAATATACTGGTTTTTTAAATTAAGCTTCTTTTTATACAGAGTTACAGATTATATTAATTTTATATAGAATATATTTAAGAAAGATATTTAATTTTTTGCTAGTTAAGTATTGATCGATTAAGTTACTGTACCTTTGTTCTGTCACGGTGGTCGTGAGAACGCAGCGAAAGGATGATTATATCTCACATACCTTGGCCAGCAAAATAGCGACTAAACAGTAATAGAAACCCTATGTGACCGGCATCCAGCGATAACCCCTCCACAGGAACCAAGTCCTTGATATAAAAAGGTACCTCTCAAGTCAGTACTGGACATTCTTTTCTGTGCTGTTTGACCATTCTGTATCGTTACTCTGTCAGTGTTTAATAAATTTTCTAATAACAATCAAAATTGAAGTACGAATCTCTCACCTTGCTTGCGAAACGTGAAATTACCCCGAATCGACGTGACAGTTCCGATAAATGCGTGCCATTTCCTCGAATCTAATATCATAGCAAATGCCAATACCTATTTTGCAGCCCTTCACATCGAACGTCGTTAGGGAGTTACCAGGACCGAGTGAATCACTCTCTCGAAAAGTAATCTTATTAGGAATGTCGATGTCGAATAGATGTACCTAATAACATAAAAATGTAGTCGCTAATTCTATTGCTGCAACTTTTGTAATTTAATATCAAATTTACCAACTCCTAAACTTTAATTATTTTTTATTTAATAACTGACAGCGTTTTTATCACTTTCTTTTATTAAAAAATCTTATCATTTAATAATGTTTAAAAAGGAGAAAAAAATAAGTATTTTCGTATGTGAAAAATTTATACAGCAACAAACACATTACAACAAAAATGGGCGTTTCCCATATCATAACGTATTTTATAAACCGTAAATTATAGAATTGGTTATAGTATACGTATGTACATATGTATATTCCTAAATTATTCCCAGATAGAGTCACTTTCTTCACCCCAATATTTTCAAATTCAAAGCCATAAAGGAATATATTACTTACCTTTCGGTGTTTTGCTATCAAAGTTCCATCGGGACCCCAAATAGTACAGGTATTGTACAATTTATCGCCCTCTATTTCAGGCATCGTACCACCAACTACATAGATGTTGTTTTCTTTAGCTGCGTTCGATGAAGCAACGCTCGTTTCAGCATCAGGAATACTCTCGGCGTATTTTGGAAAGTACTCTGCATTGCAATATTTCAATTAATGAAAAATAACTGTCTTTTGTTCCAACCATAAATTAAATTGAAATGTTTGTCAGTTTTTTATTTTCTAAATTATCAAAATAACTAAGTTTTATATTTCGACTTAATTAAATATGCAATTACTTAGCGAATAGTATATATAATAAATTGTTTCTACAGGTTCAAAATGAAAAATGAATATTTAGAAATATTTAATTACGACAATGCTATTTGTGTTAGCATCAGTGGCTTGTTACTCAACGACTTTTCTAGTACTTTTTGAAACATAAAGTTAGTTTTCAATTAACACTTATACTAGAGGCGGAATTATAAATGCAAAATAATTGATAATACTAATTTATAAGTACCTAATTATTAGTATGTTAAAAAATATATTTATACAATAATCACGATAATCATGAAAATGGGGAAATCCTATATTCTCGAATCAATTCACAATTTATTTTGTATATTAATTAGATTCCGCGCTCATCAGTACGTACTCACTGGCGACATCGAGAAAATGTATCGGCAATTCCTCGTACGACCAGAGGATCGGAAATATCAAAGGATATTATGGCGCAGCGCGAGTGGAGAAACAGAAACATATGAGCTTAGCACCGTAATACTCTTATCATAGAAATAGAAGCAGTCCTCAATTCCCGCCCGCTAACTCCTATCTCCACCGATCCAAATGATCTCCTAGCCCTCACTCCCGGACATTTCCTCATTGGCGATTCATTAATGTGCTTACGTGATCGAGATTTCAGAGACATTCCATCGAACCGACTCTCCAAATGGCAGCATATCCAACAGCTTAAACAACATTTTTTGAACCGCTGGCATAAGGAGTATTTGAACGAGCTAACCAACCGCAATAAATGGAGCAAGGGTGGACACAGCATCCAAAAGGGCACAATCGTCATCCTCAGAGAGGACAACGTTCCCTCCATGCATTGGCCTCTGGGCCGAGTTATCAAGGTTCATCCAGGCGCCGATGATGTCATCCGGACAGCTACAGTTCAGACGGCAAAGAGCATTTTGGATCGGGGCGTCAAAAGGCTTGTCCCACTGCCAATTCAACCCGATCTCGAGAAACCCGAACACCTAGCCACCGAGACGAAATAAGATGGGAACTTCAACCACACCTCGCTAGTTTGATCGGTACCCTCTCAACGGGGGGAGAATGTTACGCCATGCGGCTTACCATAGGTCATATTCTTAACTATCGATCGCGGCACTATAATGTCGCAGACGGATCGTCGCGTCTGCCCGGCAAACAAACATTGTAGTGGCAAGCGCATGGTTCATTAAGCAGGGCGACTTCCAGAAAAAACGAAAAAAATCGAAAGGCGTTCAGAACTTTTCGAGAAGTCGAACCGTCTACACATCTGTTATGTCGCGCATTACTTATCAACCAAAACGCAGTTACATTTTTTTTGTTCCATTTATATCTTTCTAGTTAATAAGTTGTTGAAATAAACATTAATTTATTTGTGTTAATTCTGTGGAATTTCATTGAACTACCCTTATTATCATAATCGAAATAAGGGGATCGATCAGTTCGTGGCGTCGATTATTTAATCGTAACGGGAACTTACAACTCTCGTTGACGTGCTATCTCGCGATCGCGTCTCTCCGTGAACGGTCGAAACAAAATGATTCACTAAAAACTGTCCTGAATTCCTAAGAATTTATTTACCGCAAAACTGACAAAGTGTTTATTTAAAAAATGAGGTTGAAGGTAGTCCTTTTCTTTCATTTCATTCATTTTCATTTTCTTTCTTAAGTATGGCTAACACAATATCTAATCAATTAAAATTTTATATTTTCACGTGAGTTTCTTTAGATAATTATTATCAACATGATGACTAACTCTTACGGATTAATACGTGTCTGTAGGGCAATCCGGTGGACTTGATCGGCTTTTTACTTCGAAAGTTGAGTAATCGGTGTCGCTTTCTTACGCATCTTTGAACTGTATAAATGTTTTAAAATTGTTTGATCCAGAATGTACCACGCCGGACAATCAAGAAGGCAGGTGCCTTGACTACAGAAAATGTAAACCTCTGCAAGAAATATGGCAGATACAGTACCGTACAGCCACCGATTTTTATAGACGATCAGTGTGCAGATACCAGGACAATGTTACGATCGTTTGCTGTCCGAACGATCCAAACAAAGAGAAGAGAGAAATTTTAATAAAAACTGTGTATAAGTATAAGGCTTTGCGACCACCATACCGTGGTTTTAGCAACGTCTCTCATACCAGGGTGGTCGATGGTAAACCAGCTGAACTTGGTACGTTTTATGTCTTTCTTTCCGATTAATAATAAGCCATTTACTGCAAAGAATGAACTTTAAAGGCATTAAACAGCACATCAATGTACATTTCAATTAGACCAAATAATAATGCTATGATTTTATCGGTAGTAACTTTACTTATTAACTTGAATTATTTCTTTCTTTTACTTCATGTTAGGAAGAGTATCTTTTTGCTTGAAATAAAAAATTGATATAGGAGTAATAATATGGATAGAGATCAAAAACTGTTAGGGCAGAAATTACACGTTTGAACTTTATAGTTCAGTATAGTTCAAATAGAAATTATATAGAATTATTTAATAATTTGTATTCCACTGGAATAAAAATTTAATTTCTGTCTTTATCAAATCTCTATTTCAGAGTATTTGTACGTATGTACTTATCGTCTGCTGTATGATCGAATATCGAATAGGTAATAATCGTTGTTACTCGTTATGTGAGAAAAAATTATGTATATTAACAACTATGACTATTGCATTTTAGGCGCTTGGCCATGGATCGCTGCATTAGGTTTTCGTAATCCCCGAAACCCAGACAAACCACTATGGAAGTGCGGAGGTTCCCTGATATCGACTAGGCATGTTTTGACCGCAGCACATTGTGCACATATGGATGGAATAGAAAACATACACAATCATAATATTGCCATTCTTAGATTGGTGGAGGAGGTGCCATTTTCGAGTAAGTCCTCAAATATATATATATATATATATATGCTATTGAGTATTACTGAAGTATCATATCCTGAAATTTCTTACTGTACACATATATTGTGTCATAAAGCGTGTACAATTCTTTCTCATACTTTTGGTCATTCGTTTCCTGCATTTTCATTTATTTTTTTATTTTTCAGGGTACATATATCCCATTTGTACGAAAAAGCCCCTACGAAAGAGCAACTTCGTCGGCTATAACCCCCTTGTTGCTGGATGGGGAGCATTAAGATATAGTAAGTGATATCAATTTTATAATAAAATTAAACAGTTCCAGTCTTAAATATCTTTCTTATTTTCTTCGTAGGACGACCACGACGTAATGCATTAATGGAAGTACAAATGCCAGTGATTAAGAACGCCGAATGCTGTGATTCGTTTCTTGTGGTCGGAGGTTATGTTTGATGCCTATATTTATCAAAGATTTAATGCACATTATGGAGAAAGTGTTTTGTCACGAAATGTGTTTGAATGGGCACAAAAGTTCAAAGAAGATCGCATAAGTGTTATGAAAAAACAGCTGGACGCCCGTCCACATCCACGATGACAACATTGAACGTGCTCATGAACTTATGCTCTATGGAATAGACGAGTGACGCTGGATAATGTGGCAAATCATTTGCAAATCAGCCACGGCTCTGCTTATGCAATAGTGCACGACAGATTTGGGTTTTAAAAAGTTTGTGCGAAATGGATGCCGAAAAAGCTGATGAAAAGGTGAAGACGACGATGCATTCGTGGTTCGCAGCTCAGCCCAAAACATTTTTTAATGAGAAAATACGAAGGTCCTTCAGCAAATGGACAAAGTGTATACAGAAATTGAGTGATTATGTCAAAAAATGATGTATGTCTTTTTTGACAATTGCCTAAAATAAATTCTACACCGACAGAGCGGGTAACTTTTTACTCACCCTCGTAAGACACTTAAATTTCCAATCTATTATGATGAACAAAAGAGCTTATACTATTAAATCTAATTGTATTTTGTTGCATGAGAGTACACGTGTATGTGATGTACATTACCTTTATATCCCCTTGAACGCTTCAATATTGCGCATATATACTATATTTTGTACAGCTTCTATAAAATTTTGTATGTTTGTTTAGGCTGTTAATCTAGAGGCTGGAGTACAAAGAAGTGGCACAATGATGTGGGCTGATGACATTTATAATTATCAAGGAATCACCCCTACATTCGCTCAGGTATATATCGTTGACTATAATGTATTTAACATATATGATTGTTAGAATATTAATAATTAATTTTTAATTCTATCAGCATTTTAATGAAACTGTCCCTTGGGAAGGAAGAACTGATACCTTGATATCACGGTTTGTACATCCTATATGTACGACAAATTTTAGAACATTATATAACGAAGAACCAGATCGTCATGGCCATGTGATGTGAATAAAAGGACTTGAATTTGATGATATTTTTATAATGTTAGATAACATAACTAAGTATCTTCACAGTAAGATAGGATGACATGGTTTACATGATCTTAATGTTGTTCACATGAGTGATGATATTATAAGGAAAAGTGTAATATCACAGGTAGGATGATTCATAATTTAGAACTACTAACTCATGTATGTATTAAAAATTAAAGAAATATATTAAATTTTATAGGATATTTATGTTTAGTAACCAGTAATTCAGAGATTGGTATTCATGGTTACTATAACGAGGCTGTAGAAACGCACCCTTTCTTCTTTGCAAATGGTCCTGTATTTATGTCTAAGCCGAAACTGGAACCTCTGAATAATTTAGATTTATTCTTGTTATTTTCTAAAATACTTATCTACAGTATACCATAAGGAATGATACCGTATCACACCTAATCAAGTGTCTTAAGAAACATCAACAGGATATCACAGTAATCCTTTATCGACTGATATGTAAGTAAAAGTTATGTGTCATTGTTATACACAGTTATGTGTTATTGTTATACACAGTTATTTATCATTTTCTATTAATTCAGTTGTAGCCACTACAATATCTATGACACTGGTAGTAATTATAAGATCAATAATGATGTTCTATAAGAGGAAATGATGATTAGGAACAAAAACTTACAGGTAAGTCAAAGTATATGTTATTTGCCATTTGAAAACAAAGTTACTAACTTAGAATTTTTTGATAAATAATAATTGTGCAAAATATATTGGATTTCAAATTTGTCAAAAATTGAAATTTAAGAAGCATTGTAATAATATAACATTAATATTTTGATTTTTCAGGAGATATCATGCGGTGGATGGATAATATGTAAAAAATATTAAGCAGTATATGAATTTTCATATTGCGTAGAGATAACAAAATGAATTTTAAAAAATGTCGACATGGTAATAAGAAATAGCATCATGACAAAGAATATATAAACACAGTTTCATTTTTTATAAATAAAAATTTGTTGTTCCAGATTTTGAAATATAGTGAAACGTTTAATTAGTATCTTAATATCTTTAAATAATTATTATTTTAGAATCAATTGTAATTGTATCATACGTACTTTTGAATTCGTGCAAGAACATATGTAATTTTGAAGTAGTTATTATTAGGAAATTGTTAGACGCGAACAGTATGCGAAAAGTTAGTATGTAGTGTAATAATTATCAATCAAAACACAAGAATTAAATTCTTGAGGAAAAAATTTCCGGAATTTCTTATTTACATGATTATAAAGAAATCCATAATAAAAAGGAGCTGCTTTCTAATACTTCTCTTCCTTGTAATGCCTACGTTGATAATAACGAGGTTCGACTTTTTGTTTTTAGAGGGGTACTGGAAAATTTGAAAGTACAGTACCATTGGGAAGAAAATCACGATATTGAAAACGATATTTGCAAGTAAATTTCCAAAAAATCTGTTTTCAAATTTTCGCTTTCTATTTCACATTAAAAGAAAGGGCTGCCTTCTTTTTCTGCAAGACAAAACAAACATTCTGGATCTCGTATCAATGAATGATGTCAATAAGTTATTTTTCTTTTCAGATTGAACAATATTCCAGATTTATTCATAATTTCATACTACGCGAAGAATAGACTTTCATAGGTATATAAAGGAAATATTAAGTATAGGAAAACTCTTTTTCGTTGTAGGTGACATATGCTTCACGGTTGAACACATGTATTTTTGAACACATATAAATGAAAAAGTACTCTTATGGAGAAAAAGAATTGATACCTTCGATTGACATTAGATAATGTATATAAACTTATGAACAATCACTATCAGTTTGTATTTTAGGTGCATACGCAGATTTGTTGGAGTTCTTATAAAATGTACTTCCTGTACGAACGTTTTATTCTTCCAAATTTTACGATACTATGTCTCATATAATAACTATATGGATTAAACGTAATATAAATGATCCGAAAATAGACTCGAACGACATTAATTGTCTTTCTATTTATACCAATATCGAAAATACAAGTAAAGCTGGAGCAATAGTATGCAAGAATGGACTATTTATTATTTTAAACCAAATCATAGCATATTCAGAATGCACAGTATTATCATGAAATGTAAATGAATCAGTTGTAAACGAACGATTTTACTGTAAAATCATTGCCTCCTTTTTTTCATCTGAAATATAGCAGCAATGAGTACATTCTTTTAATATATAATAAAACGAGATATCTTTATAAAGTTACATATGTCATCACTGGTAACTGTTATCTCGTATGACACCAAATATACCGTTAGTATGGAATGATATTTTTATGAAGATATACTTTAATGATAGATTTTATGAATGAAACGTTATATAAGAAAAATTATCTCTTGTTATTCTATGAAGTGTAGTAGCTAATGAAGATTAATTTTACGAAGTATTAGAGCAAAAGAGAATTAAAAAATTAAAAAGATCTAAATAAGATTGTTCGTGTGGCTTAATTATCTCAATTCTGGTACACCACTTGTTACATTCTAACTAATTAGCGCTAAACAATAACTTGCAAATATTAAAGATATTAACACCTTAATATTAACACGTAAAGGTTTTCAGGAAATTTTATAATATTTGATTATTGTATATCTAGTTATTGATTGATAAAATTTCTTGTATAAGCATAGATCGAGGTTGACGTCATACGCAGATTGCATTACAGGTATCGTTTTAATTTATTTTATGGCTAGAATCATTTGAATATTATACGAATAATTATTTCCATTCGAACGATTAATAAATCACGTACCTATAAAAGATATATTATGAAAAAGACGTGACGAAACAAAAAAATATTGGAAATTCCGTTGTCATTAGATCAATTATTTTTGCAATGATTTTTATTTCCATGTAATTACATATGAAATGGGTAATTCATTAACATCTCCTCGAATCGAATATAATTCGTTACACTTCACAACGATTCAAATAATGGACGGGAAATATATAATAACTTTCCTGTCCTTGCGTTAAAATAGTACTGTACAAATCAGATGATACAGGAAATACCCAAAAAACCCAATTACATCCACATTGCATGACAGCACACTTGCAATGGATTTTTGTGATTTCAATGTCACAGACAATGACACAACTAATCAGAACACGTTCGAGGCTATAGACATTGAAATTACCGCGTGTTTAATACGTTTAAAGCATAAATCTAAATTTCACGCGATTATTTCTTTGTACATTGTGAAACTCTTAAATTATCTTAATCGAATAAATAATCCTAATGTAATAAAACATCTTGAAATAGACCTAGATATCTGAAACAGAAACTCGAAGGATAAGAAATCCTAAAAGGTACTAATCCTAAAATAACAAACTCCTAAATAATAAACAAGTGATAAAACCAGTTATAAATAATAAACCTTACCTGGAATAATCAAATCCTAACTAATCGAAAATAAAATAAGGCAAGCAATTCTTAATCTTTCAAGTAATTTTTCCGAAAACACAGAAAGATAGAGAAATTAAAAAGACGCAGCACAAATTGCAGCACAATGAAAGTTTCAGAGCGATGAATACGATCGTATTAAACTAAATAATTTTCAAAAGTGAAATTACACTGAAACGTATATCGATGATATTTGTCATTTCTACGATCTGTTTCGTTTGATCGTGCTTCTTTTCTGATGTAAATTCAATTTATAATACGAACTAAGTTTCCTTTATTATTATTAGTCCTGCGTCTTTTTAATTCGTCACTTCTTTTATTTCAGAACAATGACGGGCTCCAAGATGCTGTTCGGATGTTTGGCGTTAATTGCTTTTCTGCATCCATTAGTTCACGTTTGTACTTCGAGTAGTACAGCTCAAGGTTTGTACTTCGAGTTGTCTTTTTCCATGCACTTCAAATTCCAATACGATCTGGTCACGTGGCCTTCGTACAATTTCGAAATTTTACCTGTTTGGTAATCGTCAATGAAAAAAGAAGTTATGCGTGACCTCAACACATTGAAACAATTTTTATGATTTTTTATTTGCCGGTTGGTCAGCAAGTTAATGGAAAAATTTCACTTAACTATTCGCGTTAATTTCTTCGGTTTAACTTTTGGGAAATGCTTCGTTAGTTTCGGGAATATTCCAACGATTCGTTTTACGTACAAAATAAGCATGATAAATATTACATCACGGTAATGTAATATCGGAATATATTAAAGGTGTAATTTTGTCCGATTAATTATAATTTATTAATAATGGATTGAAAATACAGATATTAGTTAGACAGAGAAACGATGTTTGATTAACAGGAAAACTAAATGCAACGCTCGTATTTACAACAAATAACTTGACAACTATTTGGAAACTCTCTCTCTCTCTCTCTCTCTCTCTCACTAGCAACTCTAACACTCGACAACACTCGCAAGTCAATTCTAACGACTCTATGCTTCGACGTTTCGATCAACTCTGATTCTCGCAACACGCACACTTTTCGATTCGCCTTGGATAGCGAAACCGTCCTTCTTCTAACGTTGTCTATTGTTTCCTTCATACCTATGTAAGAACTACCAACTACGTGCCTTTAGTCACGTAGGCACTCTTAAATGTAAACGAACCACAGAAACACGACGTACACGGTTTTTCTATTTTCAGCCGATCTCCAATCAAAGCTATTCTACGATATTACAATCGGCCTTTCCTGACAATCACATCTGCCCTCAGATGTGCTCATCATCGCCGCTCGCACTTACATCACTATCGTCAGCATTCCACCATTTCATGTGATCGGCTGCCGTGGAAGTTGTACGTGGCCCTTCGTGCTCCCCCTCTCGCTGCACTATGTATCGGTCATTTCGCAGGACTTTTATCACCCGGTACGGTCCAAGAAACTTCGGATGCAGCTTTAGCCCGGGACCCCTCTGCATCCTCTCGATTGCCACTAGATCTCCCGTCCTGTATGCTGTCGCCTTCTTGCGTCTCCTGTTATACGCCCGCTTATTTCGGATTTGGATCTCCTCAATCCGTCTCTTTGCGTCCGCACGCAGCTGATCTCGTTCCTCTTGGAACACCGCGGTCTGTTCGTCCTCGATGCTACTGCTCCTCTTTCGCTCTTCCTCTATCTTCCTCTCCGTTCTTTGTTTACCCATTTCACTCTTGTCAGGGGCTTTGATCGTCGTGGCAGCATCGTGACATTTTCGTAGGCTCGGTTCGTACATGGAAGACGTTAACAACTTACCATCTACCGAGACTATGATCTCTTCTTTTTCGAAGGTCTTCACGTTCATCGTGTCCTCGACAATCCCATCGTCGTCCTCGTCATCCACATCCTCTGTATATCGAATCTTCGTATCGATATTATTGGAGGGATTCCGCGCGTGCGACTTCCCTTGTCTTTTCGTTCGCCTTGCATTCACTCTCTTCGAGTTTATCCGAAAACTTGAAACAACCCTCACACCCGCAACGCTATCCTTCTCAGTAAATTCGCAAATATCATCAACAACATCCTGTTGCTGTTGTTTAGCCAGATTCTTCCTCCTCGTGATGTTCGCTAAGTCCTCCTGCTGGCCGCAAGAATCCGACGAGGACACCATCTCGTGGTCCACTTTACCAATCACCACGTGTCTTGCCACTATTCTCCGTTCCTCCGACACTTGCTGCACAGCTGCCCGATACTTCTTCAAAACTTCTGCTAACTCTTCTTTATTTTCTTCCAATTGCGACAGTAGCTCAGTTCGTTCGCGACTAGCTACATTAATACGATCTACTGCTTGGAACGTTGCCGCAGTACTTCCTGCAACGAAGCCTGCGTCTCATTCAGTTCTTGCTCCAGTGCCTGTTTCGCTTTAACTGCAACTGCTCTAGCGCATTCTGCATCTTCTAACTGGTTCTTCAGCTGTCGTAAAGCTGCTTTACCCGTCGAGTCACCTTTCGATATCTCCAGCATCGTTTGAGCGTCTCTTAGCAATGCTTTGGTTCTCTTCAAATCTCTTTTTAGCCTATGTTGCATGTCCTTAACGTGTGACAAATCTATCTCACTCGCCTGTGTCTCTACATCTATCTTGAGGACTTCCGGACACTCATCGGGATTTTCGTCCTTTATTATACTAATAAAAGATTCTCCCCCTTTTATACTTATTTCAACAGTGTCCAAAAAGTCTGCGCCAATAATAAGCGAATGTTGCATCACTGTGTCTGAAACTACGTGTATGGTTATACAGTAGGACTCATTGTCTATAATAATGTTCGTCGAAAATTTCCCGAGCGTAAAATTCCTTCCGGAACCGACACCGCGAAATCCAACGATTTCCCGACTTAATCTGGGCGCTCCGATTTTCACATGCTGATCTGCTCGCATTAGAGTCAGCTCACTACCGGTGTCTATCAACGCGCTCAATTCGAAATTTTCCATCTTAACATCCTTACCACGCCTTGTTTGTAACGACCGAAACACGCTGTAAACTTTTTTTGAGGACTCACCCAAATTGTCGCAACTTGATGCGTACTTGATGTGTCCGTACGCAACGTTGGTCGCTTACTACATTTTCAAACTCATTCCTCAACGCCTTTTTTAGCTTTGCCCAGAACTTCGCGCATCGCTCTTGTCGTACGAAGGCCTGAGCGGAGCCTGCGAGTAATTTCTTAGCATAGGCCACCATGTGGGGGTCTGACCAATCCCACACTTCTGCCATTTCCTCGAAGTCTTCCACCCACTGATTTACACTCAGCAGATCATCCCCGCTGAATTTCTCTAATGAGTCTTCCACGTCTTTAAGACTCAACATCGAACCGACGCATATACTTCTGCTGATACTCATCGCGGTCCTGATACACCGCTCGCGTGCCTCTCCTGTATTCTCGCGCGCCTTGTTTATCGTCCTCGCCTTCACTTTCGTCGGAGCTCTCTTCCGACGATACATCGTCTCCTTCTAGGGCCGCCTGTAGCCGCGCGCGTAGTTCGGATTTTCTTCCCGTTACCTTCAACCCCAAGCTAACGAGACGCGCTCTCAGCTCTTTCGTCCTCAGCTTCTCGAGGTCTTCCTCTCCCTCTTGACTGCGTTCGGCTCTCTGCTTGCTTCTTAGATCTCGCTTTGTTGGTTCTTCGCCACGCTTCGAATCCTTAGGAGTAGATCGACCAGGTTTGCACGCTCTGTTCAACCTGGCAACCAGCACTGATCTCGCACCGGATATAGGCAGATTCATCTGTGCGAGCTTACTCCTCAGCTCCTCCAGCGTCAAATCCTCTTCACCCGACAATCGTTCGTCTTCAACGTTTGCCATTTTATTCTATTCTTTTCTACTACCGCACAAATAGCTCCGTTAAATCGTATCGTTTCTCTGTCTTATTCAATCCCGGACGAGCCCCCACTTGTAATATCGGAATATATTAATAATGGATTGAAAATACAGATATTAGTTAGACAGAGAAACGATGTTTGATTAACAGGAAAACTAAATGCAACGCTCGTATTTACAACAAATAACTTGACAACTATTTGGTAACTCTCTCCCTCTCTCTCTCTCTCACTAGCAACTCTAACACTCGACAACACTCGCAACTCAATTCTAACGACTCTATGCTTCGACGTCTCGATCAACTCTGATTCTCGCAACACGCACACTTTTCGATTCGCCTTGGATAGCGAAACCGTCCTTCTTCTAACGCCTTTTTAAAACGCGATGGCGCTATCACTTTCTAAAAGCGTCGTCTTTACATTTCCGATGGCCACGGGCACATCCGACTGCCAGATATACAATGTATTATAAGAGTATCATTACCATACTTTTCATGAAAAGAGCAATTTTTCATGATAACTATACTCTGTAACATAGATTGAAGTCGCTGATTTGATCCCTCTGATATCGTTGTCTTATGAGAGTCTCGCCTGGTCTTGATTGGTTCTGTTGACTCTTATCGTTGTGAAAAATCGATTCGTTGTGTACCTTTTTTGTATAGAGAATTATTTTGTGGTAGAATATAATGTTGTAATATTTGTGGTATTTACTTTACTAATTTTGTCACTGAGCCGCTCTTTGGTTCGTTGAGCGATTCATATTCCGCATATATTCCGTACTTGCTTCGCTTGGTACTTTTATAATTTTCGCAGTTACAATAAAAAATTTAATTCTTAACAGATTAAAGATCTAACCTCTTGCTTTATAGTGTACAATAATTTTTTTTTTTTTTTTGTATAGGTTAT
Organism: Bombus bifarius; assembly: GCF_011952205.1. Lineage (NCBI taxonomy): Eukaryota > Metazoa > Arthropoda > Insecta > Hymenoptera > Apidae > Bombus > Bombus bifarius. Next base: position 15,078 of record NW_022885347.1, read on the forward strand.
GTGATCCATAGTTTGAGTA
>NW_022885348.1:0-15614 GCF_011952205.1 Bombus bifarius
AGCCACTACAATATCTATGACACTGGTAGTAATTATGAGAACAATAATGATGTTCTATAAGAGGAAATGATGATTAGGAACAAAAACTTACAGGTAAGTCAAAGTATATGTTATTTGCCATTTGAAAAGAAAGTTACTAACTTAGAATTTTTTGATAAATAATAATTGTGCAAAATATATTTGATTTCAAATTTGTCAAAAATTGAAATTTAAGAAGCATTGTAATAATATAACATTAATATTTTGATTTTTCAGGAGATATCATGCGGTGGATGGATAATATGTAAAAAATATTAAGCAGTATATGAATTTTCATATTGCGTAGAGATAACAAAATGAATTTTAAAAAATGTCGACATGGTAATAAGAAATAGCATCATGACAAAGAATATATAAAGACAGTTTCATTTTTTATAAATAAAAATTTGTTGTTCCAGATTTTGAAATATAGTGAAACGTTTAATTAGTATATTAATATCTTTAAATAATTATTATTTTAGAATCAATTGTAATTGTATCATACGTACTTTTGAATTCGTGCAAGAACATATGTAATTTTGAAGTAGTTATTATTAGGAAATTGTTAGACGCGAACAGTATTCGAAAAGTTAGTATGCAGTGTAATAATTATCAATCAAAACACAAGAATTAAATTCTTGAGGAAAAAATTTCCGGAATTTCTTATTTACACGATTATAAAGAAATCCATAATAAAAAGGAGCTGCTTTCTAATACTTCTCTTCCTTGTAATGCCTATGTTAATGATAACGAGGTTCGACTTTTTGTTTTTAGAGGGATACTGGAAAATTTGAAAGTACAGTACCATTGGGAAGAAAATCACGATATTGAAAACGATATTTGCAAGTAAATTTCCAAAAAATCTGTTTTCAAATTTTCGCTTTCTATTTCACATTAAAAGAAAGGGCTGCCTTCTTTCTCTGCAAGACAAAACAAACATTCTGAATCTCGTATCAATGAATGATGTCAATAAGTTATTTTTCTTTTCAGATTGAACAATATTCCAGATTTATTCATAATTTCATACTACGCGAAGAATAGATTTTCATAGGTATATAAAGGAAATATTAAGTATAGGAAAACTCTTTTTCGTTGTAGGTGACATATGCTTCACGGTTGAACACGTGTATTTTTGAACACATATAAATGAAAAAGTACTCTTATGGAGAAAAAGAATTGATACCTTCGATTGACATTAGATAATGTATATAAACTTATGAACAATCACTATCGGTTTGTATTTTAGGTGCACACGCAGATTTGTTGGAATTCTTATAAAATGTACATCCTGTACGAACGTTTTATTCTTCCAAATTTTACGATACTATGTCTCATATAATAACTATATGGATTAAACGTAATATAAATGATCCGAAAATAGACTCGAACGACATTAATTGTCTTTCTATTTATACCAATATCGAAAATACAAGTAAAGCTTGAGCAATAGTATGCAAGAATGGACTATTTATTATTTTAAACCAAATCATAGCATATTCAGAATGCACAGTATTATCATGAAATGTAAATGAATCAGTTGTAAACGAACGATTTCACTGTAAAATCGTTGCCTCCTTTTTTTCATCTGAAATATAGCAGCAATGAGTACATTCTTTTAATATATAATAAAACGAGATATCTTTATAAAGTTACATATGTCATCACTGGTAACTGTTATCTCGTATGACACCAAATATACCGTTAGTATGGAATGATATTTTTATGAAGATATACTTTAATGATAGATTTTATGAATGAAACGTTATATAAGAAAAATTATCTCTTGTCATTCTATGAAGTGTAGCAGCTAACGAAGATTAATTTTACGAAGTATTGGAGCAAAAGAGAATTAAAAAATTAAAAAGATCTAAATAAGATTGTTCGTGTGGCTTAATTATCTCAATTCTGGTACACCACTTGTTACATTCTAACTAATTAGCGCTAAACAATAACTTGCAAATATTAAAGATATTAACACCTTAATATTAACACCTAAAGGTTTTCAGGAAATTTTATAACATTTGATTATTGTATATCTAGTCATTGATTGATAAAATTTCTTGTATAAGCATAGATCGAGGTTGACGTCATACGCAGATTGCATATCATTGACAGGTATCGTTTTAATTTATTTTATGGCTAGAATCATTTGAATATTATACGAATAATTATTTCCATTCGAAGGATTAATAAATCACGTACCTATAAAAGATATATTATGAAAAAGACGTGACGAAACAAAAAAATATTGGAAATTCCGTTGTCATTAGATCAATTATTTTTGCAATGATTTTTATTTCCATGTAATTACATATGAAATGGGTAATTCATTAACATCTCCTCGAATCGAATATAATTCGTTACACTTCACAACGATTCAAATAATGGACGGGAAATATATAATAAGTTTCCTGTCCTTGCGTTAAAATAGTACTGTACAAATCAGATGATACAGGAAATACCCAAAACACCCAATTACATCCACATTGCATGACAGCACACTTGCAATGGATTTTTGTGATTTCAATGTCACAGACAATGACACAACTAATCAGAACACGTTCGAGGCTATAGACATTGAAATTACCGCGTGTTTAATACGTTTAAAGCATAAATCTAAATTTCACGCGATTATTTCTTTGTACATTGTGAAACTCTTAAATTATCTTAATCGAATAAATAATCCTAATGTAATAAAACATCTTGAAATAGACCTAAATATCTGAAACAGAAACTCGAAGGATAAGAAATCCTAAAAGGTACTAATCCTAAAATAACAAACTCCTAAATAATAAACAAGTGATAAAACCTGTTATAAATAATAAACCTTAACTGGAATAATCAAATCCTAACTAATCGAAAATAAAATAAGGCAAGCAATTCTTAATCTTTCAAGTAATTTTTCCGAAAACACAGAAAGATAGAGAAATTAAATAGACGCAGCACAAATTGCAGCACAATGAAAGTTTCAGAGCGATGAATACGATCGTATTAAACTAAATAATTTTCAAAAGTGAAATTACACTGAAACGTATATCGATGATATTTGTCATTTCTACGATCTGTTTCGCTTGATCGTGCTTCTTTTCTGATGTAAATTCAATTTATAATACGAACTAAGTTTCCTTTATTATTAGTCCTGCGTCTTTTTAATTCGTCACTTCTTTTATTTCAGAACAATGACGGGCTCCAAGATGCTGTTCGGATGTTTGGCGTTAATTGCTTTTCTGCATCCATTAGTTCACGTTTGTACTTCGAGTAGTACAGCTCAAGGTTTGTACTTCGAGTTGTGTTTTTCCATGCACTTCAAATTCCAATACGATCTGGTCACGTGGCCTTCGTACAATTTCGAAATTTTACCTGTTTGGTAATCGTCAATGAAAAAAGAAGTTATGCGTGACCTCAACACATTGAAACAATTTTTATGATTTTTTATTTGTCGGTTGGTCAGCAAGTTAATGGAAAAATTTCACTTAACTATTCGCGTTAATTTCTTCGGTTTAACTTTTGGGAAATGCTTCGTTAGCTTCGGGAATATTCCAACGATTCGTTTTACGTACAAAATAAGCATGATAAATATTACATCACGGTAATGTAATATCGGAATATATTAAAGGTGTAATTTTGTCCGATTAATTATAATTTATTAATAATGGATTGAAAATACAGATATTAGTTAGACAGAGAAACGATGTTTGATTAACAGGAAAACTAAATGCAACGCTCGTATTTACAACAAATAACTTGACAACTATTTGGTAACTCTCTCTCTCTCTCTCTCTCTCTCACTCTCTCTCACTAGCAACTCTAACACTCGACAACACTCGCAACTCAATTCTAACGACTCTATGCTTCGACGTCTCGATCAACTCTGATTCTCGCAACACGCACACTTTTCGATTCGCCTTGGATAGCGAAACCGTCCTTCTTCTAACGTTGTCTATTGTTTCCCTCATACCTATGTAAGAACTACCAACTACGTGCCTTTAGTCACGTAGGCACTCTTAAATGTAAACGAACCACAGAAACACGACGTACACGGTTTTTCTATTTTCAGCCGATCTCCAATCAAAGCTATTCTACGATATTACAATCGGCCTTTCCTGACAATCACATCTGCCCTCAGATGTGCTCATCATCGCCGCTCGCACTTACATCACTATCGTCAGCATTCCACCATTTCATGTGATCGGCTGCCGTGGAAGTTGTACGTGGCCCTTCGTGCTCCCCCTCTCGCTGCACTATGTATCGGTCATTTCGCAGGACTTTTATCACCCGATACGGTCCAAGAAACTTCGGATGCAGTTTTAGCCCGGGACCCCTCTGCATCCTCTCGATTGCCACTAGATCTCCCGTCCTGTATGCTGTCGCCTTCTTGCGTCTCCTGTTATACGCCCGCTTGTTTCGGATTTGGATCTCCTCAATCCGTCTCTTTGCGTCCGCACGCAGCTGATTTCGTTCCTCTTGGAACACCGCGGCCTGTTCGTCCTCGATGCTACTGCTCCTCTTTCGCTCTTCCTCTATCTTCCTCTCCGTTCTTTGTTTACCCATTTCACTCTTGTCAGGGGCTTTGATCGTCGTGGCAGCATCGTGACATTTTCGTAGGCTCGGTTCATGGAAGACGTTAACAACTTACCATCTACCGAGACTATGATCTCTTATTTTTCGAATGTCTTCACGTTCATCGTGTCCTCGACAATCCCATCGTCGTCCTCGTCATCCACATCCTCTGTATATCGAATCTTCGTATCGATATTATTGGAGGGATTCCGCGCGTGCGACTTCCCTTGTCTTTTCGTTCGCCTTGCACTCACTCTCTTCGAGTCTATCCGAAAACTTGAAACAACCCTCACACCCGCAACGCTATCCTTCTCAGTAAATTCGCAAATATCATCAACAACATCCTGTTGCTGTTGTTTAGCCAGATTCTTCCTCCTCGTGATGTTCGCTAAGTCCTCCTGCTGGCGGCAAGAATCCGACGAGGACACCATCTCGTGGTCCACTTTACCAATCACCACGTGTCTTGCCACTATTCTCCGTTCCTCCGACACTTGCTGCACAGCTGCCCGATACTTCTTCAAAACTTCTGCCAACTCTTCTTTATTTTCTTCCAATTGCGACAGTAGCTCAGTTCGTTCGCGACTAGCTACATTAATCACGATCTTCTGCTTCGGAACGTTGCCGCAGTACTTCCTGCAACGAAGCCCGCGTCTCATTCGGTTCTTGCTCCAGTGCCTGTTTCGCTTTAACTGCAACTGCTCTAGCGCATTCTGCATCTTCTAACTGGTTCTTCAGCTGTCGTAAAGCTGCTTTACCCGTCGAGTCACCTTTCGATCTCTCCGGCATCGTTTGAGCGTCTCTTAGCAATGCTTTGGTTCTCTTCAAATCTCTTTTTAGACTATGTTGCATGTCCTTAACGTGTGACAAATCTATCTCACTCGCCTGTGTCTCTACATCTATCTTGAGGACTTCCGGACACTCATCGGGATTTTCGTCCTTTATTCTACTAATAAAAGATTCTCCCCCTTTTGTACTTATTTCAACAGTGTCCAAAAAGTCTGCGCCAATAATAAGCGAATGTTGCATCACTGTGTCTGGAACTACGTGTATGGTTATACAGTACGACTCATTGTCTATAATAATGTTCGTCGAAAATTTCCCGAGCGTAAAATTCCTTCCGGAACCGACACCGCCAAATCCAACGATTTTCACATGCTGATCTGCTCGCATTAGAGTCAGCTCACTACCGGTGTCTATCAACGCGCTCAATTCGAAATTTTCCATCTTAACATCCTTACCACGCCTTGTTTGTAACGACCGAAACACGCTGTAAACTTTTTTTGAGGACTCACCCAAATTGTCGCAACTTGATGCGTACTTGATGTGTCCGTACGCAACGTTGGTCGCTTACTACATTTTCAAACTCATTCCTCAACGCCTTTTTTAGCTTTGCCCAGAACTTCGCGCATCGCTCTTGTCGTACGAAGGCCTGAGCGGAGCCTGCGAGTAATTTCTTAGCATAGGCCACCATGTGGGGGTCTGACCAATCCCACACTTCTGCCATTTCCTCGAAGTCTTCCACCCACTGATTTACACTCAGCAGATCATCCCCGCTGAATTTCTCTAATGAGTCTTCCACGTCTTTAAGACTCAACATCGAACCGACGCATATACTTCTGCTGATACTCATCGCGGTCCTGATACACCGCTCGCGTGCCTCTCCTGTATTCTCGCGCGCCTTGTTTATCGTCCTCGCCTTCACTTTCGTCGGAGCTCTCTTCCGACGATACATCGTCTCCTTCTAGGGCCGCCTGTAGCCGCGCGCGTAGTTTGGATTTTCTTCCCGTTACCTTCAACCCCAAGCTAACGAGACGCGCTCTCAGCTCTTTCGTCCTCAGCTTCTCGAGGTCTTCCTCTCCCTCTTGACTGCGTTCGGCTCTCTGCTTGCTTCTTAGATCTCGCTTTGTTGGTTCTTCGCCACGCTTCGAATCCTTAGGAGTAGATCGACCAGGTTTGCACGCTCTGTTCAACCTGGCAACCAGCACTGATCTCGCACCGGATATAGGCAGATTCATCTGTGCGAGCTTACTCCTCAGCTCCTCCAGCGTCAAATCCTCTTCACCCGACAATCGTTCGTCTTCAACGTTTGCCATTTTATTCTATTCTTTTCTACTCCCGCACAAATAGCTCCGTTAAATCGTATCGTTTCTCTGTCTTATTCAATCCCGGACGAGCCCCCACTTGTAATATCGGAATATATTAATAATGGATTGAAAATACAGATATTAGTTAGACAGAGAAACGATGTTTGATTAACAGGAAAACTAAATGCAACGCTCGTATTTACAACAAATAACTTGACAACTATTTGGTAACTCTCTCCCTCTCTCTCTCTCTCACTAGCAACTGTAACACTCGACAACACTCGCAACTCAATTCTAACGACTCTATGCTTCGACGTCTCGATCAACTCTGATTCTCGCAACACGCACACTTTTCGATTCGCCTTGGATAGCGAAACCGTCCTTCTTCTAACGCCTTTTTAAAACGCGATGGCGCTATCACTTTCTAAAAGCGTCGTCTTTACATTTCCGATGGCCACGGGCACATCCGACTGCCAGATATACAATGTATTATAAGAGTATCATTACCATACTTTTCATGAAAAGAGCAATTTTTCTTGATAACTATACTCTGTAACATAGATTGAAGTCGCTGATTTGATCCCTCTGATATCGTTGTCTTATGAGAGTCTCGCCAGGTCTTGATTAGTTCTGTTGACTCTTATCGTTGTGAAAAATCGATTCGTTGTGTACCTTTTTTGTATAGAGAATTATTTTGTGGTAGAATATAATGTTGTAATATTCGTGGTCTTTACTTTACTAATTTTGTCACTGAGCCGCTCTTTGGTTCGTTGAGCGATTCATATTCCGCATATATTCCGTACTTGCTTCGCTTGGTACTTTTATAATTTTCGCAGTTACAATAAAAAATTTAATTCTTAACAGATTAAAGATTTAACCTCTTGCTGTATAGTGTACAATAATTTTTTTTTTTTTTTGTATAGGTTATGTGATCCATAGTTTGAGTAAGTAGTACATATATATATATATATGTCGGAGATGAAAGAACACCGGAACCTTCGGATAGCCCCGCAACATTGCAATCTAAAGTCTACTATAACTGTAACTAAACTATTGTTGTTATTCAATCCGATTGTAATTGTTCGAGATTAGTGACGGTGAGCTTTGGCTCGAGGCGACAGTCTGTCGCCCAACGTAGCCGCGGTCAAGGGATGAACGCTTTGCCCAACAAACATATGGAATAATTCTATAGCTCTCCTTAAAAGAAATATTCGTGGCGACACGCGACAGTAAACATTCCAACGGTTTCTGTCCCGTGGCTCGCCACACGCAGACCCTATTCTTCGAGTAAGATGATTGCCAGATGTCGATGCGTCTCCGCAGTACATGTTCGGCTAGCCCGAGGGCCCGTTATAAATCTTAAGGTTAAGTTAACTAAAGTCCTTCAAACAGACAAACAGTCTTTGTCCCAACTACGGGAAGATAGGGGAGACATATTTTTCAACGAGCGGCGTCTCCCACTAGCAACTTTCCCTCGAGGGCGGCTAGCATCTTTTTCTAACCACCAATATGGAGATTGACCAATTAGCAGCAACGTCAATTTCCCTTACTTCCTAAACGAAGGCTTTCCTCGACGAATCCGATGATCTCGTGTCCTTAGACACACCCCAGTATAGTTTTCCTCTGTGGAATAATCGGGACGGGACGCGCATTCTTTGACGCGCATTCTTTGACGCGCTCCCGTCGACTAAAGAGTAACGTCTTTACGCTCAGCAATTATCGTTTACGAGTCAGACTTAGATTCAGCGAGAACGCCTATCTGTCATCCCGTTGACCGCGGATTCGTTATTGAACCTGAGATCACTGTCACTAGTGTCGCGGACGTCTCACCGCCGTGATAGATTGTCAAACCTGTGTTATTCATACCTGTGTCAATAAATCGTATCTTCGCTACACCGCAACGATGGCTACCTTCAATGAAGACTCCTCAAACACCGACAACCCTATCCCCACTGCTTCTCCGACATATATATATATTTACGTGACAAGCTTTCATTTCAATCTATATTTAAGATTAATATTTTATCAGTTTCTGTTCGTAACAACATCGAAGTAGTCAATAAGTTTGAAGAGTATAATTAAGGAAGTTATGAAGCAAGAGGTTAAGAACAAATTCTGAAAGAGGTTATGTACAACTCAGTAGCACTGCTTTACATTACTTTGCGAATTACTTTTCAAGCATAAAAATAGTTTAACAGCCATTTATAGTTACTTCCTTACCATTACATTCATTAAATTCGTTTGATTTTGTAAACAAAATAACCACGCTGACCAGTCTCTTATTTAAAATAGAACAGCTTACTTTCTCTTCGTAAATATTATTAATAATTTCTCCCAATTCGTATACTTCCATCCTTCGTATAAGTGACAATGAATCAGAAGAGTTTCATAGCAATATTGAACAACATACAGTCAACTACAACACCATTGGATACATCCACCATACAGTCAACTACAACACCATTAGATAACAGCAATACAATAGATTATAATTTTCTACGTGTCATTGATTCATCGTCATCATTTTCCATTTTTTTAGCATATGTAAAAACGTATCTGACGTAATCTTACCTCGCTCTTTGAGTACAAAAATCCATTCAAATGAAACAAAGGGAAAAGAAATAAGAAAACAAACACTCACATACGAATCTTCATTACATAACTGTATGTACTCCTCGAGGTATAATTACTCAGACACGTTACAGCGTACCTTCTTCGTTCCCTGATGGCTGATGTTGATCGTTGACGTTTATAATGAAAGAATTTCGTCAACGGCGCCATCTGGATCCTTGTTGAAAAATTAAAATAGCCGCAACAGCACCATTAAGCTCATTACCCAGAGTAGCTCTTGTTGCTGAGTCGTGGAGGAATTCATATCATCAACGACATAAACTATACCAGTTCCGGTAACGTTCTTCAGATGGTCCAGGCACTCGAACTCGCAACATCGCTCTCCAACACGGAATTTCTTGCATGTCTGTAGTAAAAAGAAATCGATCAATTGTACAGATCAATCGTCACTCGACTGCTCGAGAATTCAGATCATCCAGAGAATAGAATAGAGACGTGGAAAAATGTAGTGCGATCGTCGCAGTGGGAGGAAATAGGGGGATAGGGACCAAATGAATGAACGAGATGTTAAGGACAACTGACGATAAGTTCTTCTTTTGTCGAGAATTGCATGTTTGTGAATGGTTTGTGGGTGGTTAGGTGGAGAGAATTGAAGAGTTTGGAGGTGACTGGAAGAGTGTTTTGGGCAAGGTAGATTGCAGAATGGTTGCGGTAGTATTGTGTTAATTATGGGTTTGTACATGTAATCTTTGTATGTATCACTACATACAACCTAACGTATATTTTTAATAATACATCAGAGTTTTAGTTATTTCATAGCTATGAATTTTATACTCTATAATCTTGACGTTTTATTTCACAGACGCGTTTGAATATCCATAAAAATTAAATGAACCAATGTATTCATTATCTTATAGAGAAGATATATTATTTTTAATTATGTTCCAATTATTTATCATGATCCTGATTTCCTTATTCTGAAAATTTGAAAGGAAGTTTTGTAGTTTGATACTTTCAGCGACAAAGGGTCAATATTGCTTTAGTATATTTCGTCACATATACATGTATATCTATATGTCGGAGATGAAAGGACACCGGAACCTTTGGATAGCCCCGCAACATTGCAATCTAAAGTCTACTATAACTGTAACTAAACTATTGTAGTTATTCAATCCGATTGTAATTGTTCGAGATTAGTGACGGTGAGCTTTGGCTCGAGGTGACAGTCTGTCGCCCAACGTAGCTGCGGTCAAGGGATGAACGCCTTGCCTAACAAAGGTATGGAGTAATTCTATAGGTCTCCTTAAAAGAAATATTCGTGGCGACACGCGACAGTAAACATTCCAACGGTTTCTGTCCCGTGGCTCGCCACACGCAGACCCTATTCTTCGAGTAAGATGATTGCCAGATGTCGATGCGTCTCCGCAGTACATGTTCGGCTAGCCCGAGGGCCCGTTATAAATCTTAAGGTTTAGTTAACTAAAGTCCTTCAAACAGACAAACAGTCTTTGTCCCAACTACGGGAAGATAGGGGAGACATATTTTTCAACGAGCGGCGTCTCCAACTAGCAACTTTCCCTCGAGGGCGGCTAGCATCTTTTTCTAACCACCGATATGGAGATTGACCAATTAGCAGCAACGCCAATTTCCCTTACTTTCTGAACGAAGGCTTTTCTCGACGAATCCGATGATCTCGTGTCCTTAGACACACCCCATTATAGTTTTCCTCCGTGGCATCATCGGGACGGGAAAGACATTCTCGCTCGCGATCTCATTGATGAAAGGAGTAACTCTTTACGATCAGTGAATATTACGCGTACCGACTTAGATTTTGTGAGTACGTTCATCTATCATCCCGTCGACCGCGGATTCGTTATTGAACCTAGGATCATTGTCATTAGTTTCTCGAGTACCTAACTACCGCGGTTACTTGTCCGGTTCTATAATAATCGTATTTGCACTAGTCAATGTCTTCTCTATTGCATAACGACAACGTGTAACCCAAACGAAGATTCGTTTCACGCCCCTAACCCTAATTCTTTTCATATATTTCATATATATATACATATATATATATATACATATATATATATATATATATATATATATATATATATATATATATATATCGTACATAAAACAAAATACATCTAAAAAATAATAATAATAAGGAACCTCTGATGGAAATGCCTCCGCAAACATTGTCCGAACGACGATCACCGAAGCCTAGGGAAACAACAAAAAAGGAAAAAACATTAAAATCGCAAAAACAACCATAATATGCGAATATCCAAACTTACGAAAAATAACTCGAAGAAGGAGGTCCTTGTTGTGGGAGAGCAGCGGAATTGCGCGTGTTACCCGAGCAAACATCGAGGTGATAATGATGCTGCAGCCGCCGGCCCTTGCACGCGCCGAAGAAACACGGGTAATTCCCACGGTACAAAACATAGAAGTTTCTCGCGGAAAAGACTAGATCAGCATGGAATGCTTCAAGCCTCCTAGACGCTAGCTCAGCAGAAGCACACGACCGATAAAAACTAAGTCGAAATACGGAATTTACATTTTGTCACGTACGATTCCAAGAAACCCAAACTGCAACATCCCGATTCCCACGGAAGCGTACCCCCAGTGGACCACCACCCCGTGGGGGATGGCATTATAAATAAGCGAAGCAACATAGAGCAGCGCTCATTATTATTCTGGTGAACATTCTTATTACGCTCATTATATTTTGTGTTCATTGTTATTACGGATCATTCGTATTACGTTCATTATTCTTGCGTTCATTATTATAGTGATCATTGTTATTACCGTTCATTATTCTTGTGCTCATTATATTTTGTGTTCATTGTTACTACGTTCGTTATTGCGCTCATCATTGCGTTTAGAAATTTTGTATAGTATTTTGCGTTTCGGGGTCTTTAGTTTTTCGGTCAAGAAAAGAGAACCGCGACTAAGTAAAAGAAAGATTTTATCTTTGAAGTCCTCATTTCATCGCTTAGACAGAAACGCGCATTGTAATTGCGGTATTAATCCAGTTAGTAAATTGTTCAGTCTGTATCGAAATAGATAAATAAAGTAAAAGTTGATAGTAAACTATATTCGAGTTCAAGTAATAAACCCAACAAAAACTTCGACGACCACCGGAGCAGCTGAGGTAATGGCACCAGACAGCACCTACTCCTCAAGGTAAGAAAATTAATTTTGAAAATTTCCTTCTTCTCTGATAATCTCGTTGCCCTCGAGAATCGAATTAGAACTTCCTATCATCGATCTCGTTTTATTTTCGTGAACGGTTTTGAAGATAGAATCATTGTTTAAACTTTAAACAAAGGAGTTGTCCGCTGTGTCGGCTTGTGCGAACGGAGTTTTCAGCTACTGAACCATCCACTGATCTTCGCATTCCTCCTCCCATTGTTGGCAAAATATTGCCCGTCTTTGGGCAAGGCTTGCGAAATCACACAAATCCCGCACAGAAAGGACTATTAAATACATCGTCGGGGTCAATCGAAAATTAAGAGCAATACCGGCATTGCTAATAACCGATATTCTTGCCATCGTTGCATGCGATTGTAAGAGAGAAATAGCAGAACAATTTCCCTTCGGAAATTTAACCAAAGGATCGTTCGCTGTGTTGGCTTGTGCAAACGGTGTTTTCGATTATCAAAAACACCCGTCGATCTTCGCATTCCTCCTCCCACTGTTGGTAAAATACTACCCGTCTTTGGGCAAGGCTTGCGAAATCACACGAGTCCCACACAGAGAGGATCGTTAGAATCATCCTCGATTATTAAACTCGAAAGGCAAGAAGATCGTGGTAACAAAATCCATCGTAGGAAATGAATTGAGTTTCGGTTCTAACGGCAACCTGTTACAGTGAAATTAAAAGAGAAGAAGAAGTCGAACGTAAAAATAAATTTATATAAAACAACGAAAATCTCACATTCCTATCCAATCCAGCAACGCTAAAAATATATATCCGGCTAATAAATATATATATATAAAGGTAATAATCTAAGCAATTCTACATTCAAATAAAATCCGTTCTACGAGGACAAATAATTATTAATCCCAACTTTAATCCTCTCCCGTGCCAGTATTCCTGCACATAGCAGGTTAGCCGAAAAGTGAAATTCGTTACCAGTTGCATTAAGCATCAGTTAACGCTACCCATTAAACGAAAAATAATAAAAATAAAATATTTTGAAATAGTCCTTAGACTATTTCTGGTGGCAGCAACTACCGTATTAATTAGAAATCTAAACCAGTATTACATACACAATAATATCATTTCAATTTATCTTCCTTCAGACTAAATTCAAACTCAACAACAAACAAAAAATTTTCAGTAAACTCTAAATTTAAAATTTGATCGATGTCAATAAACTAATACGTAACATTAATAGATATATAGTAAATATTTTGGTGGCAGCGGTGGGATACGCTTCACGGAGGATTAAAGTTGGTTTAAACGGTTCGATACGCTCCACAGAGGACTAAGGTTGTCACGTTTGTCAATAAAATATATATTTGAGAAACAATGGCGACTAAATTAAAATCGTTGGACAAAGACATGATCTTGATGTTATCGGAAAAACTTAAAGCATGGGATGCGAACTTTCGCGATATGAGTGCAAAACTCAGCGAATTACAAAGCGGCTTATTCGAACTTAAAACAAAACAAGAATCTAAAACATCCGTATCATCGCCGATAATTTCCCAAGCGACAATACCGATAGAAGTTAATCCCCAATCAATTAAGTTAAAAGATGCAATAGAGACAGTACCAGTGTTCGACGGACATCTACCCTCGGTATTTCGATTTTTAAGAGCATGCGAGCGCGCATGAAACATGGTTCCTAGGCATCAAGAATCTCAGTTAGTAAAATTATTAACAAATAAGCTTCGCGGGCACGCGTTCCTCGCCATAGAAGACACAGAAATAATAAGTTTAAACGATTTCGGGAATAAATTAAAAGATATGTTCGATCCGGGAAAAACGGTTAACGAATATAAAGGGGAATTAGCTACAATATTTCAACGACCGGGAGAAGATATTTTGGACTACATAGAGCGCGTCAAAGATCTCAGACTGGCAATAATGAACGGGGAAAGGTACGAGTACGGCACCGTATTTCAAGATAGGATAGATCGAGACACGAGGGAAGCTTTCGTTAAGGGGCTCCCAAACGAGGTGTATTTACGAGTAAAAATAGCAGGATACCAATCCTTGGACGATGCGTACCGCCAAGCCGTGAAAGCAACGCGAGAATTAAAACAAGCGAACGATAGATTTCGATACCAACATCCGACATCTTCGAATAATTATAACCGAAACAACCGCCAGGACTGGAAATTTGTACCGCCGTCGCGGAAACACCTAAACAACCCGGGAATAGAAGAAAATGTCAGGAAAGAAACAAGAGCAATAACTTGGGAAGGAAAACGCACAAATAAATACCTCGATAGAGATCTAAATCAAAAGAGAGATGCTGATCATTTCAACCAACCAACTTTTCAATGCAAACACCGTTCCGTTGCTGTGATAAGGGATAATGTCACGATAAATAATAAGAGGACGCACGGTGCCATAGATAGGATCATGGCTGAGAAATTTACTGAGTTACCAAACAAGATAAATAATATTAGTGCCAAAGAACTTTCAGACGAAGGAGAAACTAGGAAATTGAACGACGAGACGACAGGCAACGCTTATCCACTGCCTAATATCACAGAGATATTGGGCCCGCTGGGAAGTGCGAATTGCCTCTCCACGTTCGACTTGGCAAAGATACAAAAGCAAGATTCCACGAAACTCGTGAATGTTTCAACCATAATAGGAAAAGAGATAGCGAGTGCATCTCACTCAAAAACTTCTATAAAACCATCAGAAGGAAACTTTATCGAACTCAAAGCCAAATAATTAAATTGCAAGGAAGATCACACTATAGAAAATAAAAATATAGCTATCCCTAAATCCAAAACAGAATCTATAAGCAAAAAGGTTTGTAATAAAAATTCAAAGAATAATTCTAAATCTATCGAAAATATTCTTAAACGTTCCATACAAATAAATAATAATTTAATTAAAATAAGCACTTCCAGTGAAACTATTTATCCTGAAAAGGTAGAGAAAAATCAAGGTGTTGGGAATAAAGTAAATAAAGAAGGAAAAAGGGTAACTAAGGAAAAGGATTCTAATCATTTTCAAGCTGAAGAAACGCAAGTTCAACGAGCTCAAAGAAATCAAAAGGGAGAAAATAGGGAATCACCAGTCGAAGATATATATGAAAACTTGAATAAATACGCTAGCCATTGGATTATAATTGGATTAAAAATACTTTATTGGTTACTACATCTAATATTTGACGTAGGCAA
>NW_022885349.1:0-18852 GCF_011952205.1 Bombus bifarius
TAATATACTCACCCATTGTGTTCAAAATAATCACATACAAGGTATAATATGTTCCGATGACGTTCCGAAATACGACTCTCCTCCTAATGCAACATGGATATAGAAAGATGGATGCAACATGGAAATAGAAAGAGAACACCATGTATAGATACTTCCTGTCCATGTTTAATCAGGCATGCACACTAGTGGACACTGACGCTGCTCGTATACCGCTGTTACATATTTCCTGTACAAGTGCGCGTCATTAGACAAGGACGGAACATCCTCTCTCTACTTCTCTATCGCGTTTTTAGTTCGCTCACGCGCTCTGCACTTATATCTATTGCATTTCCACCCTAGGCAGCGGCCGTGCAGTGACTTACAAAAGTTCCGAACGGTTCCATCCTGGGCGGACGGTTAATTGCGTTCGGTACTTCGAGGCAGGAAGGTGAGTACAGAATCGCTCCTCTTAGTACTCTTATTAGAAGTGTTATCATCGAATATAAGTTTTTTCAATAAATTCTTATCGTTTTACAATCTTTCTAGAATACAATGACGTCAGCAATCGATCATTTTCGCGAATTTATTGTAAATTAATTGGGGGAATATCTGGAGTTCTTTATCGGTTTCGACTGTAAAATCAGCAACTATTCGAATTTTTCATTCATAATTGTGACATTTTCGACACTTCCGTTGCCAAGACCCTCTTGAGAGATTTTTGGCACGTTCCATCACCCTTGTTAAACGAGTGCACATTGGTGGATATATTGATTTTAAAAACCAATACGTGTACGAGATTTATTATCTCACTGGGACAAAGAAATCCGTTTTATTCGCGAATTTTCCGTGTTTCTTCTTAATTTTCGTGAGTGTCTGGCGCGGAGCATTATTTGAATGAACTTTTCATCGTTCAGATTATATTTCGTTTAAAAAGATTGAAATTGATGTCGAGAAGAAATGAAACAAGGTGCTCGGGCATTCCATCGTTTCCCGGGGAAAGAGAAATATGAAAAAAACGGTCGTTCTTCCTTCTGCCATTTTCGTCCATTACCAAAATGGTATGACCCAAATGTCCCGGGCCGTGAATCAATCAAGCGAATTTTGAATAATTTTTTAATAATATCCAGTTAATAATTTGTGAAACAAATTAATTTCATTTTATTGTTGGAAACAAATTAGTTGGATTTTTCTTTCTTTAGCAGTTTTCGCCGGAGTTGACCTGACGTGCTACTTCAGTTTCCATCATCGCTTCTCGAAACTTCCAACGTCCTTGGTGTTGGAGTCTCCTTGACCAGGTGAGTACATAGCTTCTAGATACTCGTCGCTGTTCATCCTTACGAGCCTCTCGAGAAAAATCCGCAGTTAATATTCTGCTAATCCCTGCTGCTTTTAAAGACCATAAGTAGTCGTCCGTAAGGTTTAAAAGATTTCGAGTAGATTTGTATTACGTATTTTATCTTCTAATTTTTAAAGAGAGGGTCGTGTTTAATCAATTGAAAATGACGAAACTGTAATGGGACATTATTATCAAATATTAAACGTGGTTCCATTGGGTACTTTTATGGTCTTTGCGAGATATATATGCATTATACGTTGCTACTAGCAACGCGTAGCGATGAACGATGGAGAGCAGTACCTTCGTTATCTCGTCTCGGTTGTGTACATATCAGTAATGCACAGTACTCGTACTAAATATCTTACAAATTCCATACAGATTTTCAGATTAGTTTCGAATAATACCAACACGACCATGATAGTCACAGTACAGTATTAAATGGTGCCACTATGCATAATACACTCCTAAAATGTTTCTACAAATATATTTGTCCGAATATTTTTGTCAGCTACTATATCCTAACCACGGTTTATTAAACAATATATAGATTTAAAAAAGAATATATAACGACATTACTTGTTTAGGCTAGATTGGTTTAACTTGTATAGTTTTAGTAACTGTGTAAGATCAAACAAGAACTTATCGTTAGTTTGGCGAGATCTGATTACACGAAGCAACATAATTGCTTTGAAACTCAGGACAGAAAACAATGTCAACCGGTAGACGCGTTTGTCTGGTGAACGTGTAACGCGTGAATAATAGATAGCGACAATCACGCGAACGCTAGTTACAGCTGACTTGGCTTACATTGTAGCATTCAAACTAGAGTATACGAGCCGTAAGCACTATTGAAAGTTCAAAGGCCGACTAGTGAGCTTCATCCTATCTCATTTTTTAATCAGGCGATGGATCGACGAATCGTATTGATTTCGAGGATTATTATAGTTCTGTGGAAATTTTAAAGCGTGGTTTGTCTAATCTTGTCTAGTTAGCTACAGACTCTTTGGCGAGCAGCCTGAAACTTGATCCAGTTTCGAGAAAATGAAAAATTCGTTTCTTCTCTTTGCTTCCCTGTTCCTTCTTTCCTCCTTTTTCCCTTTTTACATCGCGTTAGGACCCGTTAAATAATATTGACTGCCGTGGACGCTGGCTGAGAAGTGCACTTTATAACTAGCTTTAAAATCACTGACGTCGATGAGGACAAAGGTAAGTTAGAGGGTCATTTATCTGAGCTGGTGTTATTCGACCTGAACCCTGCAGCTTTTCAGAGTTTCTTTCGTTTTTCTTTTAAGAGCAGAGATGTTAACTGGTCTCTTGTTACGTGTAAAAAGTATGTACTAAAGCTTATTTATCACCAATTGGTTGCTCAAAGTCGAGATATACATACCTATATTATATTAATACGTTACAGAAGATTACGCGTTAGTTAGCTTATGAGAATTTATAGTGTGTCACAGATCACAAAAGCAGAATGACTACTTTTTCATAAACGATATATGTATATGAATTGAAAGTTTAACTATTACGTCACATACTTCTCTCGATAAAGGTCGTCGAGTGCATATTGTTAAAGAATATTAGCCATTTGAATTCAATAGTTTCGAAGATACTAATGCTTCTGTGAAGTTTTTGCAGGCTGTTAATTTTTTATTGAGATACTACAAACTTTGAATAACTTCGATTAGAAATAAAAATCACATTACACTAACGCGTAGAATGTAACGTAACGCGTAGATAATGTAAATATAAATTATATTACAAGGAAATAATACGGGTAAGTAATGTGAAACATTCTGGTTAAAATTGCATCCTTTGAAGGCTAGGACACACAGTACTTACGAAGTAGATTAAGTACCAAATGGGGTACTTAAGAAAATTCATGTTGTCATTGTTTAATAAACATCTTTAGCTAATAGCCTTCTGCAAAAGCTGGTTTAAGTTATGCTAACTTATTCCTTATTAATTGTAATTATATTGTTCGTATCTCCTAGAGGATTAACAATCCATTTTTATAATGGATAATAAAAGTAAATTCCTATTAGGTTGTCCCAAGTTTCTTTCGTTTTATAAAGAAATGACAGTTATGTTATTCTATATTATTTTATATTAAATTGGAAAAAGGTGGATCACACGTAATTCAATAAAATAATATAAAACGAAAAATGTTGTACATCTATTACTTTCTTATAAAACGAAAGAAACTTTTGGAACAACCTAATATTTCTCTACTACGATGTTTCTACAGTGCTAAAATATTTGATAAAAATGTTAAGAAATTCTAATATTGATTTAAGCGTATCGATTTATCCACTCTTCATATTTGATCAAACAGAAATTGTTAATTATGATTTACACTTAAAAGCGGATTGCATATTATGAGGATAAATTATCAAATTCATCTCTAATATACACATTAGAGAATCATTCATAGCCGCAATCCTGTTTACCGCTAACATTCCTGGTACTCAATAATTCATTAGGTGTCTGCTTTAGCCGCACAGAATACACCTGTAAATAATTAATCGCCATTAATATTCCATCGACTTTTGAAAATCCCTCATGTGATCTATTTCATGCGATGAGAATATGTATAAATTGAGATTGCGATCGACCATCCTCAGTCGGATAAATCGAGTGATTCAAATTATAACACAAAAAAAAGTTAAAACTAGTTACATTATCTTTTTCAATTTTTATGTATTATTTGGCGGAAGAAACTTTGGTAATTGGTAAGTAAAGTTCACCTCCTTAATGTTAATGATTTTAATATGTTATTAAGCTCAAAGTTCTAAGGAATTTTCTATATATATATACATATACATAACTGTGTGCGTATATATATAATATACGTATAACAGCCAAAGTTCAGCTCTCAAGTGTACGCAAAACTTTTATGTTCATTTTACGCTATACCAGTATGTTTCATGAATTTGTTTGCTAACAGTATCGAAACAAATAACAAGCAGAGGACGAGCTATTCATGAATTGTTTTGCCAGCGTGTACGCTCCCAATATTTTCTATTTGAGAAAACATACTTGTTGCTATTGCAACTACAAATATCTTTACAGTCGACGCTTTTGCCGCGAATCATTGGCTAACATGTAAAATCGAGAAAAAACATGGTTTATTGTGATGGAAATGTGGAAAACCGCAAAACCGATATAGAAGGGAAAATAAAGGAAAGGAAGGTAGGGATAAGTAGAAGCTTGGGGCCAAGTTTAATTCACTGAAACCGAGCTGCTTGTATTATCGCAAAACAAAATTGCCAGTACGTCATTTCCGTACTCTCGTCCTCGCGAAAATGGTTTTGCTCGTTAAGAAAAAACGAAGAGACAGGGAAGAGAGGAAAAAGCAAACGGAGAGCGCTTTTAAAAAGCTGGCGAACCGTGTGTTACCACAACGAGATACGCGGTGCTATTTGTCGCTTTAAATTGTGTCGCAACTCGTTTTTGAGATCTTTGCCAGGGACGCGTTAAAACACGCTGCAAATATATTTCTGGCTTTTCTGGGGTTTAACTGAAATATGACAAATAACGTTGTAAAACATATGTACTTATGACTTACAGAGTAATTGAGTGTACAAAATATAATAGCCAGCGATTTAGGGCTTTAAAAGATCAAAAGAAAAGAAAAGAAAAGAAAAGAAGAAAGATAATATGTTGCGGCAGTTTAAGTCGATCTAAGAAAATAGATAACGGGAGGGGGGGGGGAGGGCAAAGCTAGTTAATCTGGAAAGAATCCAAGCGTCAATTTCAAGCATTTACAGAGAATCAAGCGGGCTGGTTAAGGTCGTGAGTTGAGCAATTATCCCGCGTTAGGTTCAATCAGGTTAGTCCCACGCGAAATTGATCCAACCATGCGAAAACGAGTGTATTCTGATTTCTGTCGCAGATACTTCTGGCTAGTGCAGTACCTACACGGTGGTTGTTGAAATAGCCGCTTCTCATCTATTTTCCGCAGCGCGGACATCATCCTTTGATCCCTTACGA
Organism: Bombus bifarius; assembly: GCF_011952205.1. Classification (NCBI taxonomy): domain Eukaryota; kingdom Metazoa; phylum Arthropoda; class Insecta; order Hymenoptera; family Apidae; genus Bombus; species Bombus bifarius. The sequence goes on from NW_022885349.1 coordinate 5,306, forward strand.
CTAACGAAGTTTTCAAAGATGTACGGCAGTTTGAGATTCTACTTGAAAATGATCATGATTGCGGTCTGTGTACCGCCTGCCCTTCTTTTTGTTCTTCCGTTAAAGACTGGTAAGTTGATACTGATTAATTATGCGATCGAAATCCTATATAATGGCTACAAAAAATATTTGCATCATTATTCTCGTTTCCTAATGAATCGCTGTTTTAATCAAGTTTTATATTGCATCAAATTTCTGTAGTTACACGAAAGTACTAAATTATAGAAAACTTGATATACACGGATTTAATTAATTGATAAATTAGTCGATATATAGGCATTATTATTTATTATATTATATATTATAGGCATTATATATTAGTAATGTATATATACACTTTTGAATTTTAGCCTTCTATTATTCTTATATCCTTTAAACGTCATTTCAAGCTACAAGCGACTTTAACTCAAATAGCTCGATTTCAAGTTCTAACGTATACTGTAAAGCACACTTGCGAAGTGAAACAGTAAACACGATATGAAAACTCTCTCCCCAGTAAGAAATCGAATATCCAATTTCAATCGTGCTTCATCGATAAAGCATCAATGCTACGTAGAAGCATCGTGGCAGCCGCAATGCGGATCCGTTGATCAAAAATTTCCTGGCACGATCGTTTTCGTAACGCTATTAGCCGTTTCAGTATCAGGGATGTTTTAAAAATCCGTATCGGATTGTACCATGAAGCGCAATAGCGCTTCGTTTATTTATTTACGAGAAGTGCCGATCAACTCGATTGCACTGCTCTTTTTTTTTTGTCGAAACATACCTTTCAACGCGTTCACGCTTCACTTCATCAGCTATATCAGAAACGTTACACTAAAGAGTCAAAAGGTTGCCAAATATTCGTGCTTTACCTTTTGTTTGTGTGACGTTCTGTAATTGGTTTTCCAATTCAAGAGGTAATTTATACATTAGTTTTTTCTTTATTTGGTTTACGATTATTTGAAAGAAAAGTAATTACGAGAGGAAACTCTGATAGACTAGCGACAAGCTACGTTCGGAACCGAGCGCGCTGTGAATTGACAATCGTAACCAAACATCGCGACACAGTTCACCACACTATGCGTACAGCATGATCACGCTGAGTGGCGTTGAAACGGTTAACGTAACTGCGCGTACGACCGTCGAATGGCAAAGATATTCAAGCTGAGAATCGTTTTCAGATGCTATAAACAACCGCTGTGCTGACTTTCAAGGAGAAACCATTCGACATGATCTTACGTTTGAGCCGGGGCCTTCGGTTTGCAGTTTCTGCGTCTGCTACAATTCGAGGCTGAAGTGGTGCATATCGATCGTATGCAACCCGCCCGTAGTGAGTATATGCTCATTACTTAAACACTTAACACAACCAGAGAGAAACTAAAGCACACCGTTAATGCGAATAGGGTACACAGCGATTCATCTAACTTGCCTTGAATTACTTTTACAAAGAGAAACATGGACAGGAATAATTCTTTGTTACGAGTCGTTTAATTTATTCGTTCGTTAGAACGATTGGTCTGACAAATTCAAAGTCTTGTTCCGTATAAATATTTTTAAACAAGCACGTCATAAGCTTTGTATATTTTTTTTATCGCAACGAAACTGTTCAGAGAAATGTTGAAATTATTAATTACAAAAGAAGACATTTACGTTGTAAAAATGTTAGCGAAAACATTTGTGAAAAAGTTACTTTGTTATAAATTCTACAAAAGGAAATATTGAAAATCACGCCCCATTTATTCAGTTGCACGTATGAAAAGTATTTTGCATTCGCGCAAAAAAATCCCTTAAGGATACATATTTTATAATAATTGGAGTGTCAAAGTTATTACGCGGATTGGCGTACACGTGCCTTTTAATGAAACTAGGTTATTCATTTGTTATTCGTTCCTAACTTTCAACTTTATGATTTTTGCGGAATAAAATTTTATATTCCGGTTCAGTTTATAAATGATTCATTTTGAATTTAATAAAATTAGAGTTACAGCAGTGTAATTTAACAAAGAACAAATAATCATTTGTACTTTATTAAAATGTTCTTTTAGCGTCTCGTTTTAATATTTCTCTAATAATATTTTGTTAACCGTTATATTTAAATGAAGGTTTTCAAAGCAGAGACGTACTTTAACGTAGGAAATGGACGTACATTTATAATGAGAATTCAGAAGCAAAAATATTTCATACAAAAATAAATATTCCCCATGTGTAAATAGCTACGTTATGACTTTTATATGTATCTAACGTTTTTCCATGCAAGGTAACGTATATTTGCTTCTTCGCTTCTTCGCTTCTGAGTAGTAAAACCTGGCATTCATGCGGCTGATAGGTAGTTACGCGCTGACAACGAAAAACATAAAATGAATAAAAAACATGAGCCATCCTATAAAAAAAATAAAGCTGCTTTTATCTTTCATTACATATTCGTCAGAATATTGTTAATAAATATTTAAGTTCAGATTTCAGCTTAAATAAATGCATAGGATTGGACATTTATTTATATATGTATCTGCGAACGCTTTTTGACATAAAATTTTTATAACGACTAAAATGACATATTCCGATATTAAATTAATTTGATGAGAATAAAAACTGAATTTTTTAAACGAGATTTTGTATGAAGTTACATTTATTGGGAAAAATTCATTCTTTTATAATATGATAAAACGAGACTCATAGTCTGTATAAATCATTTCATGGAATATTATGTGTATGTACATGTGTTCTACGCTTTTATTATAAAAATGCTAAATGAACATAACGATCAAATGCATCGACAAATGCATTGAACATATCGATTGTTATTTTGATAAATTGATTATCTTTTATTTGTTTCGAACTACAAATTGATTGAGACATTCGTGTTTGCTAAATTGCGAATTTAACGCAATGAAGTCGTCTGAATCCCTTGCGAGCATGTAAATATAGCGTCGAATTAACAGGTCAATTACTTGAGGTTGGAACTGAAAGAAAGAGAAAGATGGAGGAGGTCTTGCCTTTGAATGCTGGACACTTCTAAAGCCCACAGTTCGCTGAAATTGCCAGAGAATTCAATTAAATGGCAAATTAAACCATTGAACTGAATCTGTTTCCAATCGTGAGCTTGGAGGTTCTACCCTTTGAATTTTTAAACCAGTCAACCTTCTTTTGTACGTATGGTAACGAATATAATTCATAAACTAATGAAGTGTGTAATTCAATTGAAAGCTCTTTTCACTGAATTCAGTTTAGATTAAGAAAAATGATATAATAACGAAATTATCAATTTACAATTTATAGAGCGTATACTTTATTCGAAAGTGAAGTTTATTACTGCAAATATTAGTTGGCTATTTATAGCCTGTTTGAAAAGGTGATTTAATTTCGATTGATTTTCGATAAGTTTTTGTTGGTTTACTCAGGTTAATTAATCTCCAATAAAATAGAAATACCAATCCGGTAGTATAATTGCTTTCTTGCTTATTACTTTTTACTAATTAGCGATGCACGATTCCAGACCAGTAAATATTTTTCCATCGGGAGAAGTCAGGTCGAGAGATGCAAGATTTATACGCTCGTTCTGTCAGTTATCCCAGTGTCTGTTACGCGATAGAAAATGAACGAACTGAATAATAAATGCATTATCGGCATGAAGATTGCTTGATGTAGGCCACCGCTTTTTTTCTATCCTTCCGATACCATTTTTCTTTACTTTTTTTTTTTTTTTTTGCGAAACACTTTGCTAGTCGTGAGAAGCAGCAATTCCCTTCTGCGAATCAATTACGGTTCACGAGAAATTGTATTATAGCCTGGAACGTATTCAAATTATCTTCAATTATTCTCGGCTGTTTCCATTTCCATTCGTCTCTTACGTAAGTACTCGTTTGATGTACGTACATAGTGAGACAATAATCGTTAACACCTTTAATGTCTTCAGTATTATAGAATAAGACGCGAAAATACGTTGAAACCTGACTTTTAGATTCGCGAGACTCTATAAGGCTTCGAAAGTCTCTTGTTTCAGGCCGAATAAAAAATTGTAGATGAAGAATTACATTGCGAGGTCTGTTAAGGAAAATTTTAAATCGTATCGTTGTAATAGGATTATTTCAGCGAGGGAAATTACGTGTTGCGTGCGAAGCCACGAGCTTTCTTTCAGGCTAATATATATAATTGTCCTATCGAACTTTCCATCTAAACCGTTGCGCTCACACGTGGATTTTGCATTTCAATTTTCTTACTTACAGTCCAGTCCAGTGAGACCAAGTTAAATTTTTCAGCCCTCCGAGGTAGAATATGTTTTATAGAGAGACGTACAACGCCATGAAAGGGAGACAGATCAATAAATTGGGTTATCTTTAAATTACTGACAATCATTTCATCGACGCGGTTTCACCGACACCGAGTCCCCCGGCAACGTCTGTCAAAGCTTATTTACCGATACACTGAACCACAATCATTTTACCGACCTCTTCCTTTGCTGACAGTTATTATACTCGCTGTCATATGTTATCGTTGATTATACATCTTTATTTACAAATTCGTTCCTGTGTATAACGAAACAAAGGAAGAAACGAAAATGATACGTTTCATGACGCATTGTTAAATTATTAATTAACGAGAGTTACATATCTACATGAATGCTTTGAAATGTCAGTTATAATTCATGAAAATGGATACAAGCCATTTTACTATACATAAATATAGGAATATAAGATGCTAAGTAATCTTCCTAAGTAATCTCCTCCAGCTTTTTCTAGTTTGATCAATAATTATTAGTACATGTTAGGAAAATAAATAGAATTTTTGTTCTCAAGCGAGGTATAATTTAAATTTTGTATGTACACAAAAATGTTAAATTAATAATGATTATAATAATCAATAAACTATGATTACAGAGGATGGGTTTTTTGATAAAATGACATTCTGACAAATATATATAGATCGATATATATATAGATATAGATAGACAAATATATAGACTCTTACAACAGTAGTTATGAATGAACAGTAGTTATTGTATCAATTCCGTTCTTCAGAAGCTTCATTTGTGAAAAGACAATTCGCCAGAATATGGATTCACTGTAGTTATAGCTATAGGATTTCAATCTAGTTGACAGACTTGCTTTACGTAGAGAATATCTGTCTCTTGTTCTACCTTATCGCGATTCTCTCCTCATCTTATACGCTTTGTCGAGCAAAGTAATATTGGCATATATCTCGGCTCTGGTTACAATCATTAGTTTCCGCCTAAACGGTTAGAATCACATAGCTCGCGCTCTACTCTCGTTTATTCACCATTCAGGCCATATGGTCGCATGCGACGAGTTTTATGTTAATTCCGACCGATTACAATACCTTTCTTTCGTTTACAAGGAACGACGAGACTGGCAGTTGCGTGATTTGCAATGCAAAAGCCGCGATATCTGCACGATAACCTAACCTCAACCGATTTTGTTGTACTATTCTTATGTGGACTTCGTTTGTACCACTTTCGTAACAAAAATAGAATACGTAGAACACAGCATTCCGTTATGCGATATTGTCGATTCCTAACATCCGAAAAATCAGAGATAATTTTTTCCCTACAGTTGTACATTTGTGTGAAAAATTACGAACGTAAAGTTGTTTGGTGCATGCACAGTCCTCCCCTACCCTGCATTTGCGTGGACATGCTAGAAAGATTCACTTTTCCACGGTGAAACTGTATGTATTATAATTTCATTTTTACAAAGGTCGAACATCCTACTATGCATAAATTTAATATTAATATAAGCAGGTTTCCTGTTAAGTATTACATCTGACGTATAAGCACACGTGTGTACGAGCCTTGGTTTTAAATGTCTTATAGTAGACACCGAAAAGATTATTCAGTTGGATATCTGACTCAACATCAATATTTTACTAGGAGATAACATGTTAAGAACACGTTGGTGGATGGCATGGGAGATGATGAATGAAGACATACTTCTGTGAGATACATAAAATAGTAGTCAGAACGTATTTTGGCGCTTGGGGACAGCAACAGCTGGTGATACTGTCATACACCTCCATTTATAAACTTTCGAAAATCGATGTGACCTTCAAACTTTAGTGTATTCTGTTTCACAGCACAAAATGTTTCCGAAACGTACGTTTATTGTTACAATGAACTTGACTAATGGCTCTGAAATACTATCCTTGAAAAAACAATGGGGGAATTGGAGCAAAAAAAAGAAGGAAATAAACAAAGACCTTGTTGATTCGTAAAAATAAAATATGCTACAGGAAAAACTTTTTCCAACTGATTGAGATGCGACAAGCTTTAAAAGCTATGACGCGAATCGAGCGTTTGTCTACAAGAGCGCATTTTCGGTGGATATATAGATATACATGTATATGTGACGAAATATACTAAAGCAATATTGACCCTTTGTCGCTGAAAGTATCAAACTACAAAACTTCCTTTCAAATTTTCAGAATAAGGAAATCAGGATCATGATAAATAATTGGAACATAATTAAAAATAATATATCTTCTCTATAAGATAATGAATACATTGGTTCATTTAATTTTTATGGATATTCAAACGCTTCTGTGAAATAAAACGTCAAGATTATAGAGTATAAAATTCATAGCTATGAAATAACTAAAACTCTGATGTATTATTAAAAATATACGTTAGGTTCTATGTAGTGATACATACAAAGATTACATGTACAAACCCATAATTAACACAATGCTACCGCAACCATCCTGCAATCTACCTTGCCCAAAACACTCTTCCAGTCACCTCCAAACTCTTCAATTCTCTCCACCTAACCACCCACAAACCATTCACAAACATGCAATTCTCGACAAAAGAAGAACTTGTCGTCAGTTGTCCTTAACATCTCGTTCATTCATTTGGTCCCTATCCCCCTATTTCCTCCCACTGCGATGATCGCACTACATTTTTCCACGTCTCTATTCTATTCTCTGGATGACCTGAATTCTCGAGCAGTCGAGTGACGATTGATCTGTACAATTGATTGATTTCTGTTTACTACAGCCATGCAGGAAATTTCGTCTTGGAAAGCGATGTTGTGATTTCGAATGCTTGGACCATGTAAAAAACATTACCGGAACCGGTGAAATTTATGTCCTTGAGGATGAGAAATCCTCCAGCTCCTCGACTCACCAACAAACGTGATGAGCTCAATGGTGCTGTTGCGGCTATTTTAATTTTTCAACAAGGATCCAGATGGCGCCGTGGACGAAATTCAATCATTATAAACGTCAACGATCAACATCAGCCATCAGGCAATTTCATATTGGTGACTTATTTCTTCTGTGTTATTTCTTCTAATTTTATTGTTAGTTCTTCCATTTGTATTCCAAAAGATTGAACTCTTTTTACGTGCGTGTGTGTTTTTCTTTTTTTTGTAACTCGTCGAGTTGCAATTCTAATTTTTGCACTTCCTCCTTCATGTCCTCTATGTGCTTCTCGAACTCTTGTGTCGTCCTGTCTTTGTCGGAACATTCTACTTGAAGATCAGCGAGTTGATGCTCGGGATCGTAATTCAATTTTTGGTCATTTTATTGCTGTCATTTTATCAACTTCTTTCTTCTTCTTTCTTTTTTTTTTTTTTTGAACTTAAAATCTTGATTTAAGGTTTGTGTTTCACTATATGATTTATTATTATTAACTAGTTCAACATTATTTTCAGTAGATTTTTTTCGCGTGATTTTTATACTTATTTAAATAGTTTAACATGAGCAAATGCATCGTACGTCAGATATACCATTTTTAATAAATTGTCGCCTTTACAACTCGAGTTACCTCTGAACGAGTCGCATGATTGATCAATAAGCCATGAGTAATTATGCAAATTCAGTATTTTTTTCATCTATCTATCTGAATATTATAACAAAGACTTTACATTGAATATTTTATTAAAATTGTAAGTTTTTCATAAACGCTTCAAAATCCACAGTCTATTGATCAACTCCTCTATCCTTTCTCTTTCTCCTCACTAAAATAGATAAATTCCTAATGTAGTTTGTGGATAATATTTTTTTTTTTTTTTTCTAAAGCAAATCACATTTATCATCTGATATATTTTTTGAAATAATTTCTGTCTGTACATTTTCTTCTTTTCCCTTACTCCTCTTTCTCTTTCTAATGAATTCTTTTTATTCCGTAAAATAGTTTTTGTATATTCAATTTTGTTAAGTGCAATCCTTATTTCTGATAACTTACTTTTATTAGATAATTCTTGTGAATCTTCTACTACATCTTCCATATCATTTTGAGTGCGGCTTCTACCTTCAGTAAATTTAATATCTTGAACCGTATCATTAATTTCAATAGCTCTTTCGGTATCAAGTAAATCGCACTTATTATTTAATATACCTTTTGAATTGACTTCTGTCTCTGTAGTTTCTTCTTTTGTATCTTCTTCGAGTTTTCTTCGTTCTTCTAATCCACCCTTCTCATTTTCTAGGATCTTCCTTGTTGTTACGCCGCCTAAAACATCTGCACGCCAGCCCGCGCCAGCTCGCGCCACCGGACAACAACCAGCCTGCGTAACGTCACTTCGACCCTCAATAAACCTAAGGACCCACCATAACTTTCACTTCCCTGTATTGTTTCGCCATGTGTCTTCAATCCGTTTGTCTTGAAGAATTTCTAAAGCTTAAAAATATTCTCGAAACACAGTCGGTTTTTAGAGAGGTCCTTGGGTTTATTAGGCGTACTTAAAACACGGAGAAAGCGGGTATGCACCCATTAGGAAAATCCGAATAGCCCTCTAATAAAACAAGCTATGTTTTCCTCACGCACACAGTCATCTATCCACCACGATGGTAGGAGACTTCCTACTCATCCCTTCGAGCAGTAGTGCAGGTCATGACCAATCGACACCGCGGTTCGTTACCCTCACTTTTCCTAACGAAAGTGGGAACAACGAATCCGCGTTCTTTAGGCACAGGGGCACACCCACACCGAACTTTTCTTCCGTATTAGAAAAAGAGCGACAGACAGTCTAAAAACTAACGCCTAACGCGGCAGTCTACACATAGCGCGAGAGTCGCATACTTCACGAAAATCTTTTGTCGGTTCTCGGTGTTGTCGAACATACATCTTCTCTCCTAAATATATTATAGTGCTAAGTCCATTAATACATTAATTTCCATTATAAGAGCCCTGCTCTAGCGTACATATCTATCACATCTTCGTGCGACAAGTTGTTAACTATTTATTTCTCTACGTCAGTGTAATCTAAGTGTTGGAAATATATAATTTATAATTCAGTGAATCACAGTGTTATACAAACTCAATCACCCCTATTATCTCAACGGAAATCAGTCGCTGCTTTCAATCTTAAATTGTTGCTGACAATCTTAAATAGTATGCCTCATATTTTTAAAATATAAAATTATATACTATGTTATTCTATAATGTATTATGTACAGTTATATATATATATATAATAATTCTATATTGAAAAAAATATGAAATTAACATGATATATACATTACTACATAAGTTATATATAAAATATGTATATTATACCCTTGCCTACTGACTGATATGAATTTCTTTCGGTCTCGAATGCGTTAAAAGAGAGCGCAAAGAAGTCGAAATTACTTATTGTAATTAGTAAAACGACCTGAGAGGCAGACAGATACAAGAAAGAAGGAATATTATATTAGCGGCATTATCATGTTTTTGCTCTCTTTAATTCTTTCATCGAGACAGACAATCTACAGGTATTAATCGACCAATTTCTCCAAGCTGATAACTTCGAATTGATGTTTATATATAAGAAGTGTTATGTGTTAATCTGTCTAAATGTTTAAAAGGTGTTATAAATTAAATGTTGTTAAACGATACGTAATTGCCTTTTGATCGTAAATTTTACTATCAAGGGGTCTTTTATGTATGCGTAATCATTGTGAATTATAACAATTTATGTGATCGATATTAAAGGTGTTTAAAAGCATGTATTTTTTTCTATATTATTATTCTCCTATATTATTATCCTATATTATTATAGCATTATGTATTTCATTTTAATCCATTCGAGACCGAGATTTAATTGTAAGACGATACCTAGGTGTCGCTACGATCTGAATGTTTAGTTGGAATGATTCTGTGTTTTACTCTCTCCAGGGTATCCTTTTCATACTTTGATTTTAAATCGATGACAATCTTAAATAGTATGCCTCATATTTTTAAAATATAAAATTATATACTATGTTTCACTATCTGAAATTGATTTTTGTTTAACACCTCTTTTTTCTTCTTTGGCAAATTTATTTTCTACATTTTCCGATGCCTTTTGTTTATTAATTATTTCAGACTTGTCTTCGATTAATTTCGTCTATAAAGCGCTTCGCAAAATTTTATTTGTGTTTGATTGTCTGGTTTGATTATAAACAATTTCTTCAAATTTTGGCGAAGTAGCAGGCTTTGCAGCAACATTATAACGACTGCTCCGTTTACTACTATCTAACATAGATGGAGATGGATTCTTGTCATCTTTATTCTCTAAAGACTTCTCTTGTGTATTAGCATCTAAATTTCTCGACATAAGATCTGCTGAAGTTTTTGATTCTGTAGTGTCACACGCATTTTTCGCTGTCATCATTTGGTCTTCTTCTATAAGCAAATGTTCATTATTGTAAGCATTATCTCTTGCTTTTTGTATGGATTCTAACGATATATTTTGTTCAACGTTGTCTATTGATTTTGTATCATTTTCAGCAGTTGATTTACTAACTGCTTCTAATTCCTTCGTTTCAATTTGGTTTTCTTTATTTGTATCGCCGTCCAAAATATTTCTCATTGAAATATTATCCTTCTTGTTATGATCTTTTTCTGCTTCTCCTAAACTTTTACTTTTTTTGTCAAACCATTCTTGTAAATTTTGAGTATCTTGTGACGAAGATGATGATAAATCATTATACAATACTGCAATATCTTCTTTCCTTCGTTTCACAGACTCTTTCTGATATTCTGTTGAGCTATTGACATCAAACATTAAATCTGTTTTAATGAAAATATAATCCTGTGAAGCGGTGTCAATTGATACTTTCTTTTCATAAGAATTTTCTACATTAGACTGCAATTCTTTTGAAAATTCTTTCAAAACCATTTCTTCATTTCCTACAGTAACGTCTGTTTTCTCCAAGCTTTTGTTCAAATTATTAGAAACTAAACTACCCTGATAACTCCGACTAGTCGCTGCTTTAATAGTCTCCTTTAACAGTTTTCTTAACTTGATTTCGTTCTGCTTCTGCATAGCGTCTAGTATGGCCCGAATACTTGGATCCACACCAGTAGCCATAGCCAAGCCGGTGAAAATTATCCTTTGTTCCGTGGTATATATAGAGTAAAACGAATGGTAGACCGCAGCATAGTGGTTTCCAACGATCCACACTTGTTCTAATTCCTCACTCAACGTCTTTCGTGTCCATTGACGTAGAAAAAGGTAAGTTATTGTAATATCGGAATATATTAAAGGTGTAATTTTGTCCGATTAATTATAATTTATTAATAATGGATTGAAAATACAGATATTAGTTAGACAGAGAAACGATGTTTGATTAACAGGAAAACTAAATGCAACGCTCGTATTTACATCAAATAACTTGACAACTATTTGGTAACTCTCTCTCTCTCACTAGCAACTCTAACACTCGACAACACTCGCAACTCAATTCTAACGACTCTATGCTTCGACGTCTCGATCAACTCTGAACCTCGCCAATGCATTCCTGCTCGGTCCTGCACGCACGCACGCACGCACGCACGCACGCACGCACGCACGCACGCACGCACGCACGCACGCACGCACGCACGCACGCACGCACGCACGCACGCACACACACACACACACACACACTTTTCGGCTCACATACTCTGGCCTCTCGATTGCCACTCCTTGAAATATGAAACCGTACTTCTGTTTTGACGCTGCTTATCTTTTCTCGCGTCACTGTTACTAGGCGCTCTTGGATGTAAACAAACCACAAAAAGACGGCGTACACGGTGTTTTCTAATTTCAGCTGATCTCCAATCAAAGTTATTCTACGATATTACATTATCGTATAATAATAAGCTTTTAATCGTTTAATAATAACTCGTCAAGTAGAAATTCCACACGAAGCATTGTGAAGAATAATACTTGAAGAAGATCTATGTTCTTACGAGATTGGCTGTGTACAAGAACTTTGTTGGATAGATTGTATCGTTTGACGAAAATTTTATTGTTGAAAGTTAAGAAAGTTGGAAAGAAAACCCACGCTGTCTCGAAGATGTCTTGTTTTTCAGATGCTGTAAATTGACAAATAACTAGATATTAGTATTGACATTATTTGATGTCATATCTGACCTTAAAGTATAAATAAAATCAATCTAGGAATTAATGAAATTTCAAACATTTTTTCTAAGAAAACAGAAGTTTTGTTCCTCCTAATGAGTATCACATGATGCAATAGAAAAATAATTTGACATTGAAAATCGTGTCAAGATGAATTTCGAAGCTATAAAATCGTCTTAAAAAAACGCTGTGATAAAAAATTTTTTGACACCTTGTACAAAGGTGTATATCAACGTAACTGTACCTGTATGTCTATATTCGAGATTATTTATCTATTCAAGATAGCAAAGTAAAAATACTATATAGAGGATTTAATTAATGTGTGGATCAACGTATGTATCACTATATGTAACAATAATATTGACTGTATATGTACGTGTGTAATAAAAGATTTCCGGTTTACAATGTTTACGATACTGATATAAAAATACCATATAGAGGATTTAATTAACGTGTATATCTACGTATATATCATTATATGTAACAGTAACATTATGTGCATATGCGTATAATATTGGTTAAATGTTAAATGTTAATATTGGTTAAATGCGTTAAAGTGAAATGTTATTTACCTATTCAAGATAGCAAAGTAGACATACCATATAGAGGATTTACTACGGTTAACACTCGGTATTCTCGTATTCAAAGTATTTAACCAAATAATTTGGGAATCCAGCGGACGAGCTTGTATTTAATATGATTATATTTAATATAACAACTTTACTCAATATACGCGTAGGATTTTAAATGTCATGAGGGTTGCAGCGGACTCAATTTTAATGTACCTCGATATCTTAGCTTCTTATAATATCCTAATAAAATGTTATTTATCGATTACAATTGTCCTGTCGTATTTTATAGTGTTTGCTTTATAAATGTGAACTTTATTCAAAAAGAGTTCATCGATGATTATCCATTACAGGTTGTTAATAAACCTGAATTATGCACAAAGGAATTGCCGTTAATAACTTAAGATTCTCTGCCCGTCGTACAGGGTACACATAGTAATTATTCTCGACGATCGTAACGTTTAAGTCCAATTCGAGCTTATAGTCCCATGCGAGTTAAACAACGACAATAGTTTGAATTTCTATTTGTTCGTTTGTCGTCTGTTTATACCCGGAGCACCTGCTGTAAACCAATACAAAATTTATTAGATCTATAAATAACACATATAAAACTTATTAATTTATAATTAATATA
>NW_022885350.1:0-13851 GCF_011952205.1 Bombus bifarius
ATTTACACGCGTCATGGCGACAGGAATATTAGGGATTAATGGAAGTCAGGCGCGAGAAACAAATCATGAAAACACATTGTTAACACTTTTCTTTAATAAATTCTATGCGCAACTACAAATGTAAAAAAAATATATATATATATAATTAATTAAAAGGGGGGAAATATAAAATTGAAAAAAATACACATATATTTAACAAACGTAAAATAGATAACCTAACACTATCACATTCAAAATATATATATATATATATATATATATATATATATATATATATATATATATGTCGGAGATGAAAAGAACACCGGAGCCTTTGGAATTTTGGATAACCCCGCAACATTGTAACCTAGAGTCTACTATAGCTGTAATCAAACAATTGTAGTTATTCAACCCGATTGTAATTATTCGAGAATTGTGATAATGAGCTTGGGCTCGAGGCGACAGTCAGTCGCCGAACGTAGCCGCGGTCACGGGATGAACGTTTTGCCTAACAAGGTATGGAGTAATTCTATAGCTCTCCTTAAAAGAAACATTCGTGGCGACACGCGACAGTAAACATTCCAACGGTTTCTGTCCCGTGGCTCGCCACACGCAGACCCTATTCTTCGAGTAAGATGATTGCCAGATGTCGATGCGTCTCCGCAGTACATGTTCGGCTAGCCCGAGGGCCCGTAATAAATCTTAAGGTTTAGTTAACTAAAGTCCTTCAAACAGACAAACAGTCTTTGTCCCAGCTACGGGAAGATAGGGGAGACATATTTTTTTAACGAACGGCGTCTCCCACTAGCAACTTTCCCTCGAGGGCGGCTAACATCCTTTTCTAACCACCGATATAGAGATTGACCAATTAGCAGCAACACCAATTTCCCTTACTTTCTGAACGAAGGCTTTTCTCGACGAATCCGATGATCTCGTGTCCTTAGACACACCCCACTATAGTTTTCCTCTGTGGCATCATCGGGACAGGAAAGGCATTCTTGCTCGCGATCTCATTGATGAAAGGAGTAACTCTTTACGACCAGTGAATATTACGCGTCCGACTTAGATTTTGTGAGTACGTTCATCTATCATCCCGTCGACCGCGGATTCGTTATTGAACCTAGGATCATTGTCATTAGTTTCTCGAGCACCTAACTACCGCGGTTACTTGTCCGGTTCTATAATAATCGTATTTGCACTAGTCAATGTCTTCTCCATTGCATAACGACAACGTGTAACCCAAACGAAGATTCGTTTCACGCCCCTAACCCTAATTCTAATGTAAACCCGACATATATATATATATATATATATATATATTGAACACAAAACAAAATATATCAAAAAATTAATAATAATAAGGAACATCAAACAGCGAACCAACGAAATTGAAGCAGCTACACTAAATCAAAATCGAAGCAAGGAGCTCCGGGATAAAGTTCGCTGAACTCACGCATACACCAATAGCGCACAACAGGGGAAATTCCCTTTCTCCCAGAAGCATGGTGACGAAGATGTGCCTCCAAAACCTCTTCGGGAATTTCATTCGCAAAACGAACTTTCACGCAACGATCGGTATCAACGATTTCAACCAGAGGGGGTTCCCTCTCCAATACGACGGTCTCTGCATCGAAGAAATTCTCGTCGAAAGTAACCGAATCGTCAAAGCCGAATTTCGACACGGCCTCGGCACCAATGTTGAATAGTTCCTCCAACCACTCTGATACTCGTGGTTTATCACAGGGCCGCATGCGTTTGATGGATCCTCCCGAGTCGCCCATGGGTTCTTCGGAATCCCTCTTTCGCTTGGGCTGAGAACAACACAGTATATTCTAAATAAAACGAAACAGAACGAATCAAGCAGACTAAAAACAAGACTAAATACGTACCAGGGAAGTCTGGAAAGGAATCTCTGATGGAAATGCCTCCGCAAACATTGTCCGAACGTCGATCACCGAAGCCCAGGGGAACAACAAAAAGGGAAAAAACATTAAGATCACAAAACAACCATAATATGGGAATATCCAAACTTACGAAAAATAACTCAACGAAGGAGGTCCTTGTTGTGGGAGAGCAGCGGAGTTGCGCGTGTTGCCCGAGCAAACATTGAAATGATAATGATGCTGCAGCCACCAGCCCTTCCACGCGCCGAAGAAACACCGGTAATTCCCACGGTACAGCACGTGGAAGTTTCTCGCGGAACGGACTAGATCAGCGTGGAATGCTTCAAATCTCCTAGACGCTAGCTCAGCGGAAACACAGGACTGATAGAAACTAAGTCGAAATACGGAATTTACATTTTGTCACGTACGATTCCAAGAAGCCCAAACTGCAACATCCCGATTCCCACGGAAGCGTACCCCCAGCGGACCACCACCCCGTGGGGGATGGCATTATAAATAAGCGTAGCAACATAGCGCAGCGTTCATTAGTTTGTTCATAATTCTTGCGATCGTTTGTTATTACGGCTCATTATTCTTTGCGTTCATCACTGCGTTTAGAAATTTTGTATTGTATTTTGCGTTTCGGGGTCTTTAGTTTTTCGGTAAAGAAAAGAGAGTCGCGACTAAGGAGAAAGAAAATTTTATCTTTGAAGTCCTCATTTCATCGTTTAGACACAAACGCGCATTGTAATTGCGGTATTAATCCAGTTAGTAAATTGCTCAGTCTGTATTAAAATAGATAAATAAAGTAAGAGTTGATAATAAACTATATTCGAGTTCAAATAATAAACCCAACAAAAACTACGACGACAACCGGAGCGGCTGAGGTAATGGCACCAGACAGCACCTACTCCTCAAGGTAAGAAAATTAATTTTGAAAATTTCCTTCTTCTCTGATAATCTCGTTGCCCTCGAGAATTGAATTAGAACTTCCTGTCATTGATCTCGTTTTATTTTCGTGAACGGTTTTGAAGATAGAATCATTGTTTAAACTTTAAACAAAGGAGTTGTCCGCTGTGTCGGCTTGTGCGAACGGTGTTTTCAGCTACTGAAACATCCGCTGATCTTCGCATTCCTCCTCCCACTGTTGGTAAAATATTACCCGTCTTTGGGCAAGGCTTGCGAAATCACACAAGTCCCGCACAGAAAGGACTATTAAATACATCGTCGGAATCGATCGAAAATTAAGAACAATACCGGCATTGCTATTAACCGATATTCTTGCCATCATTGCATGCGACTGTAAGAGAGAAATAACAGAACAATTTCCCTTCGAAAATTTAACCAAAAGATCGTTCGCTGCGTTGGCTTGTGCAAACGGTGTTTTCGATTATCGAAAACAGCCATCGATCTTTGCATTCCTCCTCCCACTGTTGGTAAAATATTACCCGTCTTTGGGCAAGGCTTGCGAAATCACACGAGTTCCACGCAGAGAGGATCGTTAGAATCATCCTCGATTATTAAACTCAAAAGGCAAGAAAATCGTGGTAACAGAATCCATCGTAGTAAATGAATTGAGTTTCGGTTCTAACGGCAAACTACTACAGCGAAATTAAAAGAGAAGAAGAAGTCAAACGTAAAAATAAATTTATATAAAACAACGAAAAATCTTACGTTCCTATCCAATCCAGCAACGCTAAAATATAAATATCCAGCTAATAAAATATATATACAATAACCTAAGCAATTCTACGTCGAAATAAAAATCCGTTCAACGAGGAAAAATATTCATTGTACCCAGCTTTAATCCTCTCCCGTGCTAGTATCCCTGCGCATAGCAGGTTAGCCGAAAAGTGAAATTCATTTACCAGTTGCATTAAGCGTCAGTTAACGCTACCCATTAAACGTAAAAGAAAATAATAAAAGTAAAATATTTTGAAATAGTCCTTAGACTATTTCTGGTGGCAGCAACTACCGTATTAATTAGAAATCTAAATCAGTATTAAATACACAGAAATATCATTTCAATTTATTTCCCTTCAGATTAAATACAAACTCAAACTATAAAAAAAAAAATTTTTCAGTAAAATTTAAACTTAGGATTTGATCGATTTAAACAAACAAATTAATACGTAACATTTAGAGTAGTAAATTTTTGGTGGTAGCGGTGGGATACGCTCCACGGAGGATTAAAGTTGGTTTAAACGATTCGCTCCAGAAAGGATTAAAGTTGTTACGATTATCGATAAAATATATACCTAAGAAATAATGTCGACTAAATTAGAATCGTTGGACAAAGACACGATCTTGATGTTATCGGAAAAACTTAAAGCATGGGATGCGAATTTTCGCGACATGAGTACAACAATGAATAAATTACAAGACGATGTGCGTTCACTGAAAATAAAAAAAGAAAGCAAGACACCCGTATCATCGCCGATAATTTCCCAAGCGATAATACCGATAGAAGTTAATCCCCAATCAATTAAGTTAAAAGATGCCATAGAGACAGTACCAGTGTTCGACGGACATCGACCCTCGGTATTTCGATTTTTAAAAGCATGCGAGCGCGCACGAAACATGGTTCCTAAGCATCAAGAATCTCAGTTAGTAAAATTATTAACGAATAAACTTCGCGGACACGCATTTCTCGCCATAGAAGACACAGAAATAATAAGTTTAAACGATTTCGGGAATAAATTAAAAGATATGTTCGATCCGGGAAAAACGGTTAACGAATATAAAGGGGAATTAGCTACAATATTTCAACGACCGGGAGAAGATATTTTGGACTACGTAGATCGCGTCAAAGATCTCAGACTGGCGATAATGAACGGGGAAAAATGCGAGTACGGCACCGTATTTCAAGATAGGATAGATCGAGACACGAGGGAAGCTTTCGTTAAGGGGCTCCCAAACGAGGTGTATTTACGAGTAAAGATAGCAGGATACCAATCCTTGGACGATGCGTACCGCCAAGCCGTGAAAGCAACACGAGAATTAAAACAAGTGAAAAATAGAATTCGATACCGACATCCGACACCTTCGGATAATTATAACCAAAACAACGTTCATCCACCATACAATAGTATTTATACTGTAAACAACCGCCAGAACTGGAGATTTGTACCGCCGTCGCGGAAACATCTAAACAACCCGGGAATAGAAGAAAATGTCAGGAAAGAAACAAGAGCAATAACTTGGGAAGAAAAACGCATAAATAAATACCTCGATAGAGATCTAAATCAAAAGAGAGATGCTGATCATTTCAATCAATCAACTTTTCAATGCAAACACCATTCCGTTGCTGTGATAAGGGATAATGTCACGTTAAATAATAAGAGGACGCACGGTGCCATAGACAGGATCATGAGTGAGAAATTTCCTGAGTTACCAAACAAGATAAATAATATTAGTGCCAAAGAACTTTCAGACGAAGCAGAAACTAGGAAATTGAACGACGAGACGACAGGCAATGCTTATCCACTGCCTAACATCACAGAGATATTGGACCCGCTGGGAAGTGCAAATTGCCTCTCCACGTTCGACTTGGCAAAGATACAAAAGCAAGACTCCACGAATTTCGTGAATGTTTCAACCATAATAGGAAAAGAGATAGCGAGTGCATCTCACTCAAAAACTTCTATAAAACCATCAGAAGGAAACTTTATCGAACTCAAAGCCAAATCATTAAATTGCAAGGAAGATCACACTATAGAGAATAAAAATATAGCTATCCATAAATCCAAAACAGAATCTATAAGCAAAAAGGTTTGTAATAAAAATTCAAAGAATAATTCCAAATCTACCAAAAATATTCCTAAACGTTCCTTACAAATAAATAATAATTTAATTACAATAAGCACTTCCAGTGAAACTATTCATCCTGAAAAGGTAGGGGAAAATAAAGGTGTTGTGAATAAAGTAAATAAAGAAGAAAAAGGGGTAACTAAGGAAAAGGATTCTAAACATTTTCAAGCTGAAGAAACACAAGTTCAACGAGCTCGAAGAAATCAAAAGGGAGAAAATAGGGAATCACCAGTCGAAGATATATCTAAAAACTTGAATAAATACGCTAGCCATTGGATTATAATTGGATTAAAAATACTTTATTGGTTACTACATCTAATATTTGACGTAGGTAACATAGTAGGTAGTGCTGATCTTATGATTTCCCTAGGAAAATATAGATGGTATCACACTATACTATATACAAAATATTTTTGGGTTAATATGGCTGCCGCACTTTCAAAAATTTGTATCTTGAATGCTATTAGCAAGCAATTGGGTAATTGGATCAATGTCAGTAAACCTGCGTCTTGGCGCAAAATAAAAACTAAAATGAAGGAAAGGAACGAAATTCTCCCCGCACGAATTAGTTTCGGACATCTAGCCAAAGAACCTAATGGTGAAGTAACAATCGAAGAGAACACGGAACCAACATGCGCAGAATATCTCAAAGATCTGTTCAATAAAATTAACACTGTACGACGAATGGCAAGAGAAAATTTGATAAAGTCCAAACTAAGACCAACAATCGACGAATCAACCTTCAAGATTTTAAAACAGGAGACTCGATATATCTATTAAAAGAACCTAGTAAGGAAAATTCTCCCATCGATATATTAGACGACACAAAGTGCTAGAAATCTTGCAGAACAAAACGTCAAGATTGAAGTAAAAGGGATTCCGCGAACGGTGCACTTAAACAAGCTAAAACTAGCGCATAATCGAAATAAACAATGAATAAAGTGATTTCAGTGGGCAACGTAGTGCAGTAGTGTATGTTGTAGTGCTGTTCGTCGAATAATACAGATATCGAACACCTAAAAGGAAAAAGGGAAAATTATTATATGCGTTTCAATTATTGCTTAAATATAAAACGTGTTAACTCAATGAACAATTAACTAGTGAAAGTGAAAGTTACTTTGTGAACAAGTGATCAACATACAAGAAAGTGTACGTGCAAGTATAGGTTATGGATCGTTGTTCGTGGAACATAATGTATGACAGCTACCTAAAATAAGTGAATAAATTAGTCTCAATTGTCTCAGTGCAAAATACGAGGTTACTAAGTGTTATAACTATATTGTGGATAAATCAAAAGGAAGTGTGACACTGTTCGTCGAATAATACAGATAGCGAAAACCTAAAAAAGAAAAAAAAAGGAAAATTATCATGTGTACTCCAATTATTGTTTGAATATACAACGTGTTGATTCAATAAAATTAAAAGAGTGAAAGTGAAAGTTACCTTGTGAACAAGTAATCATCATACGAGAAGGTTTACGTGCAAAATAGGTTATGGATCTCTGTTTGCGAAACACCATGTACAACAGCCAGCTGAAAAATAAATGAACCAATTAACTTCAATTGCGTTAATGCAAAATACAACAGTACTAAATGTTATAACAATACTGTGGAAGCATTGCACTGTTCATCGAACAACACAGATGGCGGAAACCTGAAAAGAAAAGAAGTTTATTACAAGTGCTCCAATTACTGTTTGAATGTGAAACGAGCTAGTTCAACGAATAACTAAAACAGTGAAAGTGCAACTTACCTCATGAACAATTAATCACCATACAAGGAAGCGTACATGCATGAATTTCGCAGATTAACAAGAAGAAATAAAATAGTTGATAAAGTATAGAAAGCGGTTAGAAAATAATCAAGATAGATTAATTGAGAGTTAGTAATAAATGTAACCGGAGTAAAGGGATATTTGGTTATGTATTAATCTACGTAGTATTGTGATGTTAATTTGTAATGCACAATAGCGGTCGCACATACAATGCATTATATATATATATTAAATTAAATAAATTAAACACCACCTTTATGACCACAGATATAAGACGATTGAAGGCAGCCGTAGTAGAAGGCAGCCGTAGTAAGTATCCAAGGCATATCAAAGAATCGGATGATGTTGCGGGAACGATCCAGGTAAGTGATGCAGCATCGAAAGAGTAGAATCTGAAGAATTACAGACAATGGTAATCTAACAAGTAGATTTTAATCACTAATAAAGAAACCAATTCATATCATACACAAAATAATAGCAAATAGCAAGTACATGCAATAATAAATTAATAGGGACAATAAGAAAGGTTAATAAACACAGGAATAGGTTAGAAATTAATCAAGATAGACTAACTAAATATTAACAACATGACTGAACTCGGTGCAAAAGAATAAAGTTACGCTACACAAAATATCTGGTAACACAATACACAAAAAACATTAACTAAATTAAACAAGACTTATATAAATGCAAGTCACGTATAATCAAAACAATGACTATCGAAATTCGATAACAATACAATCCATGCTATCACATTAAGGTAGCACACGGTATTGACACACACAATATCATGAAACACAAAACAATATTACAAAAACACTACTAAGTAAAATTATAGTGATTAACAATTAATTAACTATTTCAACGACACGCTACTGTTGACATTAAACCAACGCCATACCAAAGATACACGCGAGCGGCCATGTTGAAAAATTCGTCGCGCGCACATACAAATAATGGCCAATACAATGTAATACAGCATCGTAATAGCAATGTTAGGTACTAAAAAAAAAAAAAAAAAAAAAAAAAAACAACAAGAAAAAAAAGGGGAGAGAGTTAAGGAAAATACATATAATAAATAACAACTAACATAATCATAACATATTATATATATTATATTATATACAGAGATACAGTATTCATACAAGGAACAGGTCCGAATGAAACATATATATATATAAAAAAAAAATATAATATATATATATATATTAACTATTTTTGTATGTGTGTACAGAACTGATGGCGAATTCATCAACCATTCTCTGAACGACGGATGGAGGAACATGTAGGTGTTGTCCAGACGTTTCACAAGGAATCCAGAGAGCATTTTGAATCTCTGCAGAAAATCCTCCCATGCATGATCGTTTATAATAATCTGACTGACATCGAAAGAATTTTTTTTTAGTTCAAGGAATAGCAATCCGCACCGCAAATACTTCTGCTATCCACCTGTAAATAAATAATATTTATACATATAATTTCCACCTATACTTACCAATATATATATATATATATATATATATACATGCATATTATAAAGTAGGCGATATTTTAACACTCACTTGATTAATAATGCGAATAACTTACAAGGTAAATCGTCATAATCACCAATTATACGCACATATATATATACTCGAAGACAAGCTACATCTGTAATATATATATTCCTATTGATAATATATACTTATATATATATTTATAGCAGTAAAACAGATCTTATTTATATTACTTACCAATAGCTACGCATATATGTATATAATTATAACTCAAGTAGTATTCATAATATTTGCTTTCACTGATAACAAATGCGTAAAACCAAAAATAAAACAAAAGTTTTAACAATAAAAAAGGGGGAGAAGAAAAATGGGGGGAGAAAGAAGAGAAAAAGAAAGAAAGAGGGAAGGAAAAATAATATATATATAAATATAAAAAAAAATTTTAATAAAAAAAAATATTTTTTTTTTCTTTTCCTATAAAAGGTTATTCTTATTTCTGATAAACTCGAGAAATGACAACACCATACTGACACAAAGACGCAACACACAGAAGAAACTAATAGAGAATGCTTTAAGCTTGGCAAACTTACCGCCCGACGAATTTGCATACGCCATAACCAAAACCCAGGACACATGGATTTGATCGCAGGAGAAGCGGTCCATATAGTCAAATACATTCCGGTACAAGTAAAAGTACGACATACAACAAAATGCTACTCGGAGCTACCCGTTTGGCAAGGGAATCGCACCACACAAACTCCGCCCGGACGTGCGCCAAACGTGGCGATATTCAGCACCATCGTCATTGACCATGAGCTGAATATATACCCAAGAGGACCTGGACGCACTACGGGACCACGTCATGTTCCCGGCAGAAAAAACTGCAGTCTTAAACACATTGGCCAGAGGAGCGACAGGAAAAACAATCATCCCTGGAACAGTAAACATCCTGGGAATGAAGGACGATAACACCGGTAGTCACTCAACAACAAACGACATCTACGTCCGCCTTGAGCGAACTCAGTGACACCATCAGTCAAATTTCCTTTGGAAATTTGAACTCCAAGGGCGGGAGTGTCACGTCCCGCGCTCCGCACGCGTCGTAATAAGAACAAGAAAACTATTCTATACAAAACGCGCGAATAAGGATTTGAATGCACAAACGAACACACGGGGCTACGAAACTAAAGGAAGGATTAACGAAACGAGGGCGACTAATAAATCCAATCAGTATAAAATAAAATAAATAAAACCAGCTAATGGATTGAACGAGTTACGAACCAAACAAATAAACCGGGAAATAAGAATAACTACAAAAGGGAAATAATTGAAACGCCAGAAATACATGTATATATAAATATATTTTAATCAATCAACTTGGAGAGTTACATACAAGTATAAACATATATGTTAGACATGTAATAAATTAGTAAATATTAGAGACAGTGCTTCCAATACAATATTATCAATCTATGAAATATAAGTATATATGAAGTCAAAAACTAATAGTTTAACGAATACATAAAACATACAATATTGTATTTTTAAAGAAATAAAGGTTACATTGTCAGAAACATATATATATATATGTGTGCGCATTCTATCAAATAAATAATCTAAAGATACATACTTAAAACTAGCCTACGTTCCGGTAAAGAATTATAAAATAAGAACTACATTACGAAACATGCATGTCTATATATAAATATATAAATCATATTCTAAACTAAACTACTATTAATGTATGCTCTTTCTACATTATTGATTCAAATCGATAATCTAAGATACATACTTAAACTACTTAGCCTACGTTCCGGTAAAGAGTTATAAAATAAGAACTACGCTATGAAACATGCATGTCTCTATATAAACATATAAATAATCTATTTTCTAAACTAAAACTACTATTAATAACCTACAAAAGAAATAGAACACACAACGCAACACTTGGGACTAAGCGACAACCTGTCGATAGCCCAAACGCTCAAAATAATTAACACCGCAACGACTTGAGGAATTGCATACAGAAATTCTATCGTCAAACACAAATATGTAAACACACATTAAACGCACAATAATCTAGAAACAAAACCTTCAATACTATGTTGTCACAATATAAGATATATATGTATATATGAAATCAAATGATTGACACATAACCTCAAATACACAACACTATATCACTAAAGAATCTGAATGAAAATCACTTTGCCAGAAATATATACATATATACGTGTGCGTGTGCGTGTTCTATCTTATTAAAAGAAATTAATATAAAATAAATAATTAACATTTCATTTCGTATGAACACTACATGGGCAAGAGAGATATGCATATAAATACGTATATATATATATATATATATGTGTGAGTGCATATGTTTTATATTATCGAATACTCTATAAAATAAACTACTCGAAACAATAAATAACGCAATCGAAGAATCACAAAACATTAGCCATACTGAAGTGACACACAACATAAACATGTATATATATACGTATATTCACACGAGTTATACTATTGTCACTTTAAAACAATATTAATAAATAAATGTTCTAATTGCGGTAGAATAAGGAAAAACGAGCGACAGACGAAAAATTACTTCGATATCAAACAAAACTAAAGACCCGTCACTATAACTTTACTGATGACATTTATGAGCAGCCATGTTAGATTTACACGCATCATGGCGACAGGAATATTAGGGATTAATGGAAGTCAGGCGCGAGAAACAAATCATCAAAACACATTGTTAACACTTTTCTTTAATAAATTCTATGCGCAACTACAAATGTAAAAAAAATATATATATATATAATTAATTAAAAAGGGGGGAAATATAAAATTAAATAAAATACACATATATTTAACAAACATAAAATAGATAACCTAACACTATCACATTTAAAATATATATATATATATATATATATATATATATATATATATATATATATATGTCGGAGATGAAAAGAACACCGGAGCCTTTGGAATTTTGGATAACCCCGCAACATTGTAACCTAGAGTCTACTATAGCTGTAATCAAACAATTGTAGTTATTCAACCCGATTGTAATTATTCGAGAATTGTGATAATGAGCTTGGGCTCGAGGCGACAGTCAGTCGCCGAACGTAGCCGCGGTCACGGGATGAACGTTTTGCCTAACAAGGTATGGAGTAATTCTATAGCTCTCCTTAAAAGAAACATTCGTGGCGACACGCGACAGTAAACATTCCAACGGTTTCTGTCCCGTGGCTCGCCACACGCAGACCCTATTCTTCGAGTAAGATGATTGCCAGATGTCGATGCGTCTCCGCAGTACATGTTCGGCTAGCCCGAGGGCCCGTAATAAATCTTAAGGTTTAGTTAACTAAAGTCCTTCAAACAGACAAACAGTCTTTGTCCCAGCTCCGGGAAGATAGGGGAGACATATTTTTTAACGAACGGCGTCTCCCACTAGCAACTTTCCCTCGAGGGCGGCTAACATCCTTTTCTAACCACCGATATAGAGATTGACCAATTAGCAGCAACGCCAATTTCCCTTACTTTCTGAACGAAGGCTTTTCTCGACGAATCCGATGATCTCGTGTCCTTAGACACACCCCACTATAGTTTTCCTCTGTGGCATCATCGGGACAGGAAAGGCATTCTTGCTCGCGATCTCATTGATGAAAGGAGTAACTCTTTACGACCAGTGAATATTACGCGTCCGACTTAGATTTTGTGAGTACGTTCATCTATCATCCCGTCGACCGCGGATTCGTTATTGAACCTAGGATCATTGTCATTAGTTTCTCGAGCACCTAACTACCGCGGTTACTTGTCCGGTTCTATAATAATCGTATTTGCACTAGTCAATGTCTTCTCCATTGCATAACGACAACGTGTAACCCAAACGAAGATTCGTTTCACGCCCCTAACCCTAATTCTAATGTAAACCCGACATATATATATATATATATATATATATATATTGAACACAAAACAAAATATATCAAAAAATTAATAATAATAAGGAACATCAAACAGCGAACCAACGAAATTGAAGCAGCTACACTAAATCAAAATCGAAGCAAGGAGCTCCGGGATAAAGTTCGCTGAACTCACGCATACACCAATAGCGCACAACAGGGGAAATTCCCTTTCTCCCAGAAGCATGGTGACGAAGATGTGCCTCCAAAACCTCTTCGGGAATTTCATTCGCAAAACGAACTTTCACGCAACGATCGGTATCAACGATTTCAACCAGAGGGGGTTCCCTCTCCAATACGACGGTCTCTGCATCGAAGAAATTCTCGTCGAAAGTAACCGAATCGTCAAAGCCGAATTTCGACACGGCCTCGGCACCAATGTTGAATAGTTCCTCCAACCACTCTGATACTCGTGGTTTATCACAGGGCCGCATGCGTTTGATGGATCCTCCCGAGTCGCCCATGGGTTCTTCGGAATCCCTCTTTCGCTTGGGCTGAGAACAACACAGTATATTCTAAATAAAACGAAACAGAACGAATCAAGCAGACTAAAAACAAGACTAAATACGTACCAGGGAAGTCTGGAAAGGAATCTCTGATGGAAATGCCTCCGCAAACATTGTCCGAACGTCGATCACCGAAGCCCAGGGGAACAACAAAAAGGGAAAAAACATTAAGATCACAAAACAACCATAATATGGGAATATCCAAACTTACGAAAAATAACTCAACGAAGGAGGTCCTTGTTGTGGGAGAGCAGCGGAGTTGCGCGTGTTGCCCGAGCAAACATTGAAATGATAATGATGCTGCAGCCACCAGCCCTTCCACGCGCCGAAGAAACACCGGTAATTCCCACGGTACAGCACGTGGAAGTTTCTCGCGGAACGGACTAGATCAGCGTGGAATGCTTCAAATCTCCTAGACGCTAGCTCAGCG
>NW_022885351.1:0-17830 GCF_011952205.1 Bombus bifarius
GGCGGCGATTTGGGTGTTTGAGGTTCCTGTTTCGTTTTAAGTTCGAATAATCCGCTTTGTAATTCGGCGAGTTTTGCACTCATATCGCGAAAGTTCGCATCCCATGCTTTAAGCTTTTCCGACAATGTCAAAACCATTTCTTCGTCAAACGATTCCACTACAGTCGCCATTGTTTTTTAAATATATATTTTATTAACAAGTGTGACAACTTTAATCTACTATGGAGCGTGTCAAATCGTTTAAACCAACTTTAATCCTCCGTGAAGCGGATCCCACCGCTGCCACCAAAAATTTACTACTCCAAATGTTACGTATTAATTTGTTTGTTTAAATCGATCAAATCTTAAGTTTAAATTTTACTGAAAAAATTTTTTTTTTTTTATAGTTTGAGTTTGTATGTAATCTGAAGGGAAATAAGTTGAAATGATATTATTGTGTATTTAATTCCGATTTAGGTAATTAATTAATACGGTAGTTGCTGCCACCAGAAGTAGTCTAAAGACTATTTCAAAATATTTTATTTTTATTATTTTCTTTTGCGTTTAAAGGGTAGCGTTAACTGACGCTTAATGCAACTGGTAAACGAATTTCACTTTTCGGCTAACTTGCTATGCGCAGGGATACTAGCGCGGGAGAGGATTAAAGCTGGGTACAATGAATATTTTTCCTCGTTGAACGGATTTTTATTTTGACGTAGAATTGCTTAGGTTATTATATATATATATTTTATTAGCTGGATATTTATATTTTAGCGTTGCTGGATTAGATAGGAATATGAGATTGTTCGTTGTTTTATATAAATTTATTTTTACGTTCGACTTCTTCTTCTCTTTTAATTCCGCCGTAGTAGTTTGTCGTTAGGACCGAAACTCAATTCATTTACCACGATGAAGTCTGTCGCCACGATCTTCTTGCCTTTTGAGTTTAATTAACGAGGATGATTCTAACGATCCTCTCTGCGTGGAACTCGTGTGATTTCGCAAGCCTTGCCCAAAGACGGGTAATATTTTACCAACAATGGGAGGAGGAATGCGAAGATCAGAGGATGTTTCAGTAGCTGAAAACACCGTTCGCACAAGCCGACACAACGGACAACACCTTTGTTTAAAATTTAAGCAATGTTTCTATCTTTAAAACCGTTCGCGAAAATGAATGAAATCGATGATAGGAGGTTTTTAATTCAATTCTCGAGGACAACGAGATTACCAGAGAAGAAGAAAGTTTTTAAAATTGATTCTCTTACCTTGAGGAAAAGGTGCTATCGGGTGCCATTACTCCAGGTGTTTCGGTGATCGACGAGGTTTGTTGGGTTTATTATTTAATCTCGAATATAGGGTTTTTACCAGCCTTTACTTTATTAAGCTATTTCGATACAAATTGAGTAACTCGCTAACTGAATTAATACCGTAATGAGGACTTAAAATTTTCTTTTATTTAATCGCGACTCCTTTTTCTTTACCGAAAAACTAAAGACCCCGAAACGCAAAAATACTTATACAAATTCTAAACGCAGTAATGGGCGCAAAGAATGATGAGCCGTAATAACAAACGATCGCAAGATTTATGAACAAACTAATGAACGCTGCGCTATGTTGCTATGCTTATTTATAATGCCATCCCCCACGGGGTGGTGGTCCGCTGGGGGTACGCTTCCGTGGGAATCGGGATGTTGCAGTTTTGGGCTTCTCGGAATCGTACGTGACAAAATGTAAGTTCCATATTTCAACTTAGTTTTCTATCAGTCCTGTGAGGGGAACCCCCTCTGGTTGAAATCGTTGATACTGATCGTTGCGTGAAAGTTCGTTTTGCGAATGAAATTCCCGAAGAGGTTTTGGAGGCGCATCTTCGTCACCATGCTTCTGGGAGAAAGGGAATTTCCCCTGTTGTGCGCTATTGGTGTATGCGTGAGTTCAGCGAACTTTATCCCGGAGCTCCTTGTTTCGATTTTGATTTAGTGTAGCTGCTTCAATTTCGTTGGTTCGCTGTTTGATGTTCCTTATTGTTATTAATTTTTGATATATTTTGTTTTGTGTTCAATATATATATATTTTAAATCTGATAGTGTTAGGTTATTTACGTTTGTTATTATTTATTATATATATTATTTTTTTATTTTTATATTGCCCCCTTTTATATATATATATATATTTTTTTTATACATTTGTAGTTGCGCACAAAATTTATTAAAGAAAAGTGTTAACAATGTGTTTTCATGATTTGTTTCTCGCGCCTGACTTCCATTAATCCCTAATATTCCTGTCGCCATGACGCGTATAAATCCAACATGGCTGCTCATAAATGTCATCAGTAAAGTTTTAGTGGCGGGTCTTTAGTTTTGTTTGATATCGAAGTAAATTTTCGTCTGTCGCTCGTTTTTCCTTATTCTACCGCAATCAGAACATTTATTTCTTAACATTATTTTAAAGTGACAGTAGTATATCTCGTGTGAATATACGTATATATATATGTTTATGTTGTGTGTTACTTCAGTATAGCTAATGTTTTGTAATTCTTTGATCGCGTTATTTATTGTTTCGAGTAGTTTATTTTATAGAGCATTCGATAATATAAAACATATGCACTCACACGTACATATATATATATGTATATACGTATTTATATGCCTATTTCTCTTGCCCGTATAGTGTTCATACGAAATGAAATGTTAATTATTTGTTTTATATTAATTTCTTTTAATAAGATAGAACACGCACACGCACACGCACACGTATATATGTATATATTTCTGGCAAAGTGATTTTCATTCAGATTCTTTAGTGATATAGTGTTGTGTATTTGAGGTTATGTGTCAATCATTTGATTTCATATATACATATATATCTTGTATTGTGACAACATAGTATTGAAGGTTTTGTTTCTAGATTATTGTGCGTTTAATGTGTGTTTACATAATTGTGTTTGATGATAGAATTTCTGTATGCAATTCCTCGAATCGTTGCGGTGTTAATTGCCTTGTTAATCCTTCCTTTAGTTTCGTAGCGTCGTGTGTTCGTTTGTGCATTCAAATCTTTATTCGCGCGTTTTGCATGGGATAGTTTTCTTGTTCTCGTTACGGCGCGTGCGGAGCGCGGGACGTGACAATATGTACGCGTATATACAAGACTATCACAAAGCTTAACAAATAATTAAGTCTAATGAATAATAAATTTGATGAACAATGAAGTTAATAAATAATAAATTATACGAATAATTAAGTTTAACAGATAATAAGTCTAATGAATAATAAGCTTAACGAATAGTAAGATTAATGAATAATATGATTTACGAATAATGTATTTAATGTACACTATTAACAATGTGTTTGTTGGGTTCAAACGAATCCACGGCCAACGAGATAACTCTTTACTAAGCGTAAAAATAATCTTAGGCACAAAATACGATTGACGAAAATGCTCGAGGTGTCACTCTCCAAGGCAATCGCACGAATGCCGGCCTCGTCTGAAATTTTATACGCACTCGTTAGAAGCATCGAGAAAGTTCCGAACGCCGTTGCTAGGCAGTTTCTGCTTGGAGTTTGATTATTGATACAATGTATGTCCCATTGTATCGGCACCTCCGACGTAACCTCACACGTGGCTAGGCCCGCTCTCGAGGCCGCATGCCGCCACAATCTCACTTCTCGGAAAACCCATACAACTACTCCAGACCTCCGTTAGGCAAAACGCTTATCTCGTGAGCGTGGCTACGTTCGGCGACCAATTGTCACCTCGAACCCAATCTCGCTATCACAAATTTTAAACAATTACAGCTATAATAAAATCTAGACTAAAGTACTAGAGGATATTCCCAAAATTTCCAAGGAAAGGCTTCGGCTTTCCTTTCATCTCCGACATATATATTATTTCTGGCATATATATTTCGGGTTCACATTATGATTAGGGTTAGGTGCGTGTAACGAATCTTCATTTGTATTAGCCATTGTTGTTATGTAACAGAGAAGATATTTACTAGTACAAATATGATTATTACAGAATTTGACAAGTAGCCGTAGTAATTAGATACTCGAGATGCTAATGACAATAATCCTACGTTCAATAACGAATCCGCGGTCAGCGGAATAACAAAATGCGCTTCCTTCCAAAGTCCAAGTTGTACTCAACTTGCTTGTCTACGGTACAAGTATGACTAAACTAACTGTTGCGTCGCATGGAGCAGCGGAACCCCAGCCAACGCTACCTGGCGACCAGCGGCCCACCTACCTGCTTCCAGACCCCCAATAAACTCAATGACCGGCCATAAAACGTCACCTTCTAGCTAAATTGTTTCCAGATGTGTGTCGAGCAATCTAGTTGTCTAGAAGCATTTCGGTTTATGTCCGGATTAGCAAAATCCTTGAGTTTGTTATGCTATTAAAAAAGGCTCGGAAAAGGCAGGTAGTCACCGAACGAGAAAACCCAACACATAAACATAGGATAGAAACGACTGGTTTTCCCCAGCAATAAAATCACCCCGGACACTGGTGAGAAATTCCTCATGTCCTGCTTCTTTAGCGGGGTCACGACCAATCGGCATCAAGCTTTCCTTTGGGGAAAACTAAGAGGGAGTCAGTCAGCAGTCGGTCAGTGAGTCAGTCAGGCAGCCAGTCAGTCAGTCAGCAGTCGGTCAGTGAGTCAGTCAGGCAGCCAGTCAGTCAGTCAGCAACCTCGGGAAGTCTCAGTTCGCAGCAACGATTCGCGCTTACGCTCTCGCCCTCTCATCCCCTGATCTTACGTTCTAACCGAGTCCAACCGTATCCCGGTTGCTGTTAATTCACCACTCAGTGTATACACAGTGTCTTAATAAAACATAACTGAAAACCCGTTACAGCAGTGTGCACTTCAATTAACCACCTCTATTAGCCTAAACGCAATATGGGATCGATCATCTCGCGGCGTCGATTGAACAATCGTAACAGGAATTTACGACTCCTGTTGATGCGCTTCTACACGATCGTGTCTCCCCGCGAGTGAAAGAACATTTTGGTCCTTCGAGCCGGATACGTGTCAGTGAAAGAGTGCACCCCCAGTTACCACGCAACATGAAGGTAAGCTCGCTCAAATTGTCGAAATCCCTCATGGCTCCCCCTCAGGAAGAGCGCGTCCGGCAATTGCTGCGGAAACGCGAAGGATTCAGACAAGAATTAGAAGCGTTTCGCACATTGCTCAACAATCACGAGGAAGGGACACCCGTGCATGCTATTCAGCGTAATTTGCAAGACTTAGAGGGAGAGTTTGCATCGTTCAAAAAGGGCCAATGCGAATTAGACGACAGAGACGAGGGTCAAACACTGAAGGACCGGGTTGACCTACAACAGAAGTTCTACACCATCGCCGGACAGGCGTCCGCCATCCTTGAGGAGGCAAACAAGCAAGCAGAACCAACCACCACAAATCTTGCAACAAAGCCATCGGACATGTCATTGCCGGAACCCGTCGATTTGCCTAGAATTCAGCTACCCACTTTTTCTGGAGCCTACGAAGATTAGCCGGGGTTCGCGGATCAATTTCGCTCCACGGTCCACGATAACCCCCGCATAGACGACTGCAAGCGACTGATGTATCTCCGTTCTTGTCTAAAGCATGGGGCAGCTCTAGCGATCGCGTCATTAAGCAATGCGGCGGCTAACTACGCAGTCG
Organism: Bombus bifarius; assembly: GCF_011952205.1. Classification (NCBI taxonomy): domain Eukaryota; kingdom Metazoa; phylum Arthropoda; class Insecta; order Hymenoptera; family Apidae; genus Bombus; species Bombus bifarius. The sequence goes on from NW_022885351.1 coordinate 5,637, forward strand.
CCTGGGAAATATTAGAACGACGGTATAACAGACCAGCCAAAATTGTCGAGAGACACTTGCAGGAGATATTTGACGCAGCCTCCTCATCACGGATAGCACATCGCGATTTGCAGTCCTACACGACCAAGTTGGAAGCTCATTACAAAGCCTTGGCCGCCATCGGACAACCAACCGCAGATGCCCTGCTTTTGCACCTATGTACCGCCAACCTTGATCGGGAAACCGATTCAATATGGAAGGAAAAGATAAGGTCCACACCATTCCCCACGTTCCCGGACTTCTTGCAATTCTTGAACGATCGCTGTCAGGTCATAGAACCTGCAAGAACGACACGCCCACCACGAGGGCAGGCATTTGTCACGTCACGATCACCGCCACTCTGTCCAATCTGCCATGGACCACACAAAATTTGGCACTGCAACACCTTTAGGACGAAGACGATCGACGAACGGATTCTAGCCGCCGAGGAAATCTCAGCGTGTACGAATTGCCTGCTACCAGGACACAAATTGCAACACTGCACCTCTGGCTCTTGCCGCATATGTGATCAACGCCATCACACGCTCCTACATCGATCAGACGCGCCAATGAGCAATCAGACGCCTCCCACCACGCCCCCACGCACAAGGAAAGCTCCGTCATACCATCCAAATAACCCATCAACCGGCCCCGATCTGCGCCTGCAAAAAACGCGATTCGGGTGGGTCATCGGGGGGAGCCCACCTTCCCCAGGACCTGCCAGGGTCTTCCATGCCTCCACAACGGAACTAGAGACGGACCTCACCCGCTTTTGGGAACTCGACGAGGGACCTCAGATAAAACACTTATCGGAGGCGGATCGACGATGTGAGGAGCATTTTCAAAATCACGTCCAACGCACCAGCGATGGGCGATACATCGTCGCACTCCCCTTTAACGACAAAATCTCGTCACTCGGATCATCCAAGGCAATGGCGATGAAACGACTCGCCTCTCTCCAGCAGCAATTCAGACGAAATCAACAGTTCGAAACAGCGTATCGGGCGGTCATTCAGGAGTATCTGGACTTGGGCCACATGACCAAGGTTGCATCACGCCACGAACCGGAGAACGACTATTACTTGCCACACCACGGCGTCGTTAAGGACTCGAGCACATCCACAAAACTTCGCGTTGTGTTTGACGGATCCGCACCCAGTACCACCGGCGTCTCGTTGAACGACACCCTTTATACAGGTCCGAAGCTGCAAGAGGATTTGTTCGATATCCTCTTGAGATTCCGATCTCACCAGTACGTCCTCACCGGCGATGTCGAGAAAATGTACCGACAATTCCTCGTGCGTCCGGCCGATCGAAGATTTCAGCAAATTTTATGGCGCAATTCCGACGGCGAGTTGGAAACATATCAGATCAACACCGTCACGTTCGGACTGTCTGCAGCACCCTATCTAGCCATCCGGTGTCTCAGACAATTGGCAAGCGATGAAGGGCACCGATTCCCGCGAGCTTCATCGGTATTGTTACGGGACTTTTACGTCGACGACGCTCTCACCGGAGCGGATACGATAGGCGAAGCGCTGTCAATCCGCACAGAACTCACCGAACTCCTCCAACTAGCCGGTTTAAAAATCAGAAAATGGGCGTCCAACAACCGGACACTACTCAACGGACTATCTGACCCGGACATAAATCAGAAGCTACAGCTGGGCGAGCCTCAACCCTTAAAAACACTTGGGGTCTTCTGGAAGTCCTCCGATGATTCACTCATTTATTCGGTTGACGCCAAGGCAGACATTCCCCGCGTTACGAAGCGATCGATCAGCTCCGTAATCGCTCGAATCTACGATCCTCTGGGGCTGCTCGCGCCAGTGATCGTCCGCGCGAAAATCCTGCTTCAGCGAGTCTGGGCAGTGAAAGTCGAGTGGGACGAATCTCTCCCATCAGATCTCCATTCAGAGTGGGACAGGTATTATTCTCAATTGCCACTCTTGAACAATATTACATTCCCACGCAAGGCGATCATTGACTCCGCAACTGAGATCGAAATGCACGGCTTTTGCGACGCCAGCGAGAAGGCCTACGGCGCATGCGTCTATCTCCGAACCGTTAATCCGGACGGCCGCGTACGGACCCAGCTGCTAACCGCGAAGTCAAAAGTAGCCCCGCTAAAATCCCAAACCATTCCGCGGCTCGAGCTGAGCGGAGCCTTCCTTCTTACGTCCCTGATGGCTACCATACATCAAGCCTTATCACACAGCATCACTCGTATGGTCTATTGGACCGACTCCGCCATCGTTCTCCACTGGCTAACCACGTCACCCCACACACTCAAGACGTTTGTCGCCAACAGGGTCTCCGAGATCCAAAGAAAAACCAGCATCGGCAGTTGGCGTCATGTCCCCACCCACGACAATCCCGCGGATCTAATATCGCGAGGCCAAACACCCGAAGAATTTCTCCGCCCGACCATTTGGCAGCACGGTCCAGAATGGCTCCAACAATCGGAAGATTCCTGGCCGACCTGGACCCCAATACCACAAACGGAGTTGTTAGAACAAAAAACGGCAACTTGTCTATCCGCGGCTCCCGCCGATTGCAGCCTGTTGGAACGGTACTCCTCCTGGCCTAAGCTAATTCGGATCGTCGCTCGTTGCCTCCGTTGGAGGCAGAAACAGAACCGAATGACACCCTTGACCGCAACGGAATTACACATCGCTCACGACAAATTAATCATACTATTACAAGGCATCCATTTCCCCGAGGAAATCCGTACGCTCCGAATGAACCGGAACGCAGCGTTAACAAGGAAACTCACGCGACTCAATCCTTTCATTGACCAGAAAGGAATCCTGCGAGTCGGGGGTCGACTCAGGCATTTGTCGATGACTTTCGGTCAAAAACACCCAATACTGCTACCCAAAACATCCGTCACAGCTCGGATTATCGAGCATACACACCAGATTCACCTGCACTCCGGTGATTTGCCGGAAGCGCGAGTGACAGAGTCTCGACCATTCGCGAATGTCGGCGTGGACTATTGTGGACCCTTCTACATAAAGGAGACAAGAGATCGTAACCGCCGACAGGTCAAGGTGTACGTTGCGATCTTCGTATGCCTAGCCGTGAAGGCGGTACACATGGAGCTCGTTGGCGATCTCACGAGCGAAACCTTTATCGCCGCTCTTCGTAGATTCATCGCTCGGCGAGGGTTTTGCTCGACAATCCATTCGGACAATGGTACAAATTTCGTCGGGGCAAAGAACGACTTACGGGAACTGTATGACCTTCTACACTCGGACGATCACCACTCAAAAGTACAAGCATTCCTCGCAGACAAACACATAGAATGGCGCTTCATACCCCCTCAGTCTCCACACTTCGGGGGACTATGGGAGGCAGCGGTGAAATCCTTTAAGCATCACTTCAGACGCGTCGCAGGTCATGAATTGCTCACTTTCGAGCAATTCAATACACTGATCATAGAGATCGAAGCCGTCCTCAACTCCCGACCATTAACACCCATATCCACGGATCCCAAGGATCTCCTCGTTCTCACTCCTGGTCACTTCCTCATCGGTGAATCACTAATGAGTGTGCGTGAGCGAGATTTCAGGGACACTCCCTCCAACCGACTCTCCAGATGGCAGCATATCCAAAAGATGAAACAGCATTTTTGGAAACGCTGGCACAAGGAGTACCTCAACCAATTAAACAACCGCAGCAAATGGACCAAGGGTGGACATAACATACACGAAGGCGCAATCGTCCTGCTCAGAGAAGACAACGTTCCCTCGATGTGCTGGCCCTTGGGACGGGTAGTCAAGGTCCATCCCGGAGCCGATGGCGTAATCCGAACAGCGACTGTGCAGACTTCATCGAACCTCCTGGACCGCGGCGTCAAGCGGCTGGTCCCCCTGCCATTCCAATCAGATCCAGAAGCGCCCTGACAATCGCTGACCTCGAAGGAGGCAGAGCACACCCCCATCGAACCCACAGGCAGAATTTGATCGGTGCCCTCTCAACGAGGGGAGGATGTTGCGTCGCATGGAGCAGCGGAACCCCAGCCAACGCTACCTGGCGGCCAGCGGCCCACCTACCTGCTTCCAGACCCCCAATAAACTCAATGACCGGCCATAAAACGTCACCTTCTAGCTAAATTGTTTCCAGATGTGTGTCGAGCAATCTAGTTGTCTAGAAGCATTTCGGTTTATGTCCGGATTAGCAAAATCCTTGAGTTTGTTATGCTATTAAAAAAGGCTTGGAAAAGGCAGGTAGTCACCGAACGAGAAAACCCAACACATAAACATAGGATAGAAACGACTGGTTTTCCCCAGCAATAAAATCACCCCGGACACTGGTGAGAAATTCCTCATGTCCTGCTTCTTTAGCGGGGTCACGACCAATCGGCATCAAGCTTTCCTTCGGGGAAAACTAAGAGGGAGTCAGTCAGCAGTCGGTCAGTGAGTCAGTCAGGCAGCCAGTTAGTCAGTCAGCAACCTCGGGAAGTCTCAGTTCGCAGCAACGATTCGCGCTTACGCTCTCGCCCACTCATCCCCTGATCTTACGTTCTAACCGAGTCCAACCGTATCCCGGTTGCTGTTAATTCACCACTCAGTGTATACACAGTGTCTTAATAAAACACAACTGAAAACCCGTTACAGCAGTGTGCACTTCAATTAACCACCTCTATTAGCCTAAACGCAATAGGGGATCGATCATCTCGCGGCGTCGATTGAACAATCGTAACAGGAATTTACGACTCCTGTTGATGCGCTTCTACACGATCGTGTCTCCCGGCGAGTGAAAGAACACTAACTTTTTGTTAAAACGTAGAATATTCACCAAGCGTAAAGACACTATGTAACTCGATACTGAGACATCACGAGAGAGAATGACTTTCCGTCAGGGTGATGCTGCAGAGGAAAACTGTGATGGGGTGTGTCTAAGGACACGAGGTCATCGGATTCGTCGAGAAAAGCCCTTGTTCGGAAAGTGAGGGAAATTGACGTTGCTGTCAATTGGTCAATTTCCATGTTGGTATCGAGAAAAGGATGCTAGCCGCCCTTGAGGGAAAGTTGCTAGTGGGAAGCGTCGTTCGTGAAAAAAATACGTTTCCCCTATCTTCACGTAGTTGGGACAAAAACTGTTTGTCCCTTTGAAGGACTTTAGTAAACTGAATCTTAAAATTTATAACGGGTTCTCAAGCTTGCTGAACATGTACTGTGGAGATGCATCGACATCTGGTAATCATCTTAGCCGGAGAATAGGGTCTGCGTGTGGCGAGCCACGGGACAGAAACCGTTGGAATGTTTACTGTCGAGTGCCGCTACAATTATTTCTTTTAAGGAGAGCTATAGAATTTCTCTATACCTCTGTTAGAGAAAGCGTTCATCCCTTGACCGCGGCTACATTCGGCAAATTCATTATCACAAATCTCGAACAAATACAATCGGATTGAATAACGACAATTGCTTAATTGCGGCTATAGTAGAATCTAGATTAATGTGTTAAGGGGTTTTCCCAAATTCCAAAGGGAAGGCTTCGGTGTCCTTTTATCTCCGACATATACATATAAATGTGATATAAATTATATCGTGTTTGGCCTCATTTTAATCAGAAAAATCTCACAAAAAGGTCAGTAAAAATTTAATTAAAAAAAATTAAACATAAGGTTTAACCATTGACTGATGGATAATTAGTATTCTTTCATGGACGATTGAATTCGGATCATTTTACACTACTCAACCGTCGAACTTAGTGGCGTGTTAAAGGGAACGCTAGGGTATGGTATGACGTTATAACGTAAATAGGTTATATGGTATGACGTTATACCGTATTAGGTTATATGGGATGACGTTATAACGTATTACGTTATACGGGATGACGTTACAACGTATTACGTTAAATGGGACGACGTTATAACGTATTACGTTATATGGGATGACGTAATAACGTATTACGTTATACGGGATGACGTTACAACGTATTACGTTATATGGGACGACGTTATAACGTATTACGTTATATGGGATGACGTTATAACGTATTACGTTATATGGGATGACGTAATAACGTATTACGTTATATGGGATGACGTTATTAATTAATACGTTATATGGTATGACGTTATAACATATTACGTTATATGGGATGACGTTATAACGTATTTCGTTATATGGGCGTACGTTATAACGTATTACGTTATATGGTATGACGTTATACCGAATTACGCTATATGGTATGACGTTATAACGTAATAGGTTGAATGGTATGACGTTATAACGTATTACGTTATATGGTATGACGTTATAACGTATTACGTTATATGGGAAGACGTTTTAACGAAATAGGTTATATGGTATGACGTTGTAACGTAATAGGTTATATGGTATGACGTTATACCGTATTACGTTATATGGGAGGACGTTATAACGTATTACGTTATATGGTATGACGTTATAACGTATTACGTTATATGGGATGACGTTATAACGTATTACGTTATATGGTATGACGTTATAACATATTACGTTATATGGTATGACGTTATACCGTATTACGTTATATGGGATGACGTTATAACGTATTACGTTATATGGTATGACGTTGTAACGTATTACGTTAAATGGGATGACGTTGTAACGTATTACGTTAAATGGGACGACGTTATAACGTGTTACGTTATATGGGATGACGTAGTAACGTATTACGTTATATGGGATGCCGTTATCACGTAATACGTTATATGGTATGACGTTATAACGTAAATAGGTTGTATGGTATGACGTTATACCGTATTACGTTATATGGGATGACGCTATAACGTATTACGTTATATGGGATTTCGTTATAACGTATTACGTTATATGGGACGACGTTATAACGTATTACGTTATATGGGACGACGTTATAACGTATTGCGTTATATGGGATGACGTTATAACGTATTACGTTATATGGGATGACGTTGTAACGTATTACGTTAAATGGGATGACGTTGTAATGTATTACGTTATATGGGATGACGTTATAACGTATTACGTCATATGGGACTACGTTATAACGTATTACGTTATATGGAACGACGTTATACCGTATTACGTTATATGGGATGACGTAATATCGTATTACGTAATATGGGATGACGTTATCACATAATACGTTATATGGTATGACGTCATAACGTAAATAGGTTATCTGCTATGACGGTATACCGTATTACGTTATATGGGATGACGTTATAACGTATTACGTTATATGGGATGACGTTGTAACGTATTACGTTATATGGGATGACGTTATAACGTATTACGTTATATGGGATGACGTTGTAACGTATTACGTTAAATGGGATGACGTTGTAATGTATTACGTTATATTGGATGACGTTATAACGTATTACGTCATATGGGACGACGTTATAACGTATTACGTTGTATGGAACGACGTTATACCGTATTACGTTATATGGGATGACGTAATAACGTATTACGTAATATGGGATGACGTTATCACATAATACGTTATATGGTATGACGTCATAACGTAAATAGGTTATATGGTATGACGTTATACCGTATTACGTTATATGGGATGACGTTATAACGTATTACGTTATATGGGATGACGTTGTAACGTATTACGTTAAATGGGATGACGTTGTAACGTATTACGTTAAATGGGATGACGTTGTAACGTATTACGTTAAATGGGACGACGTTATAACGTGTTACGTTATATGGGATGACGTAATAACGTATTACATTATAAGGGACGACGTTATAACGTATTACGTTAAATGGGATGAATTTGTAACGTATTACGTTATATGGTATGACGTTGTAACGTATTACGTTAAATGGGATGACGTTGTAACGTATTACGTTAAATGGGACGACGTTATAACGTGTTACGTTATATGGGATGACGTTATAACGTATTACGTTATATGATATGACGTAATAACGTATTACGTTATATGATATGACGTAATAACGTATTACATCATATGGGATGACGTTATAACGTATTACGTTATATGGGATGACGTTATAGCTTATTACGTTATATGGGATGACGTTGTAACGTATTTCGTTATATGGGATGCCGTTATCACGTAATACGTTATATGGTATGACGTTATAACGTAAATAGGTTATATGGTATGACGTTATACCGTATTACGTTATATGGGATGACGTTATAACGTATTACGTTATATGGGATGACGTTGTAACGTATTACGTTAAATGGGATGACGTTGTAACGTATTACGTTAAATGGGACGACGTTATAACGTGTTACGTTATATGATATGACGTAATAACGTATTACGTTATATGGGATGACGTTATAATGTATTACGTTATATGGGATGACGTTGTAACGTATTTCGTTATATTGGAGGACGTTATAACGTATTACGTTATATGGTATGACGTTATAACTATTACGTTATATGGGATGACGTTATAACTGATTACGTTATATGGGATGACGTTGTAACGTATTTCGTTATATGAGATGCCGTTATCACGTAATACGTTATAAGGCATGACGTTGCAACGTAATAGGTTATATGGTATGACGTTATACCGTATTACGTTATATGGGATGACGTTATAATGTATTACGTTATATGGGATGACGTTGTAACGTATTTCGTTATATGGGAGGACGTTATAACGTATTACGTTATATGGTATGACGTTATGACGTATTACGTTATATGGGAGGACGTTATAACGTATTACGTTATATGTTATGACGTTATAACGTATTACGTTATATGGGATGACGTTATAACGTATTACGTTATATGGTATGACGTTATAACATATTACGTTATATGGTATGACGTTATACCGTATTACGTTATATGGGATGACGTTATAACGTATTACGTTATATGGGATGACGTTGTAACGTATTACGTTAAATGGGATGACGTTGTAACGTATTACGTTAAATGGGACGACGTTATAACGTGTTACGTTATATGATATGACGTAATAACGTATTACGTTATATGGGATGACGTAATAACGTATTACGTTATATGGGATGCCGTTATCACGTAATACGTTATATGGTATGACGTTATAACGTAAATAGGTTATATGGTATGACGTTATACCGTATTACGTTATATGGGATGACGTTATAACGTATTACGTTATATGGGATGACGTTATAACGTATTACGTTATATGGGACGACGTTATAACGTATTACGTTATATGGGACGACGTTATATCGTATTGCGTTATATGGGATGACGTTATAACGTATTACGTTATATGGGATGACGTTGTAACGTATTACGTTAAATGGGATGACGTTGTAACGTATTACATTATATGGGACGACGTTATAACGTATTACGTTAAATGGGATGAATTTGTAACGTATTACGTTATATCGTATTACGTTAAATGGGATGACGTTGTAACGTATTACGTTATATGGGATGACGTAATAACTTATTACGTAATATGGGATGACGTTATCACATAATACGTTATATGGTATGACGTCATAACGTAAATAGGTTATATGCTATGACGTTATACCGTATTACGTTATATGGGATGACGTTATAACGTATTACGTAATATGGGATGACGTTATAACGTATTACGTTATATGGGACGACGTTATAACGTATTACGTTATATGGGATGACGGTATAACGTATTACGTTATATGGGTTGACGTTATAACGTATTACATTATATGGGACGACGTTATAACGTATTACGTTAAATGGGATGAATTTGTAACGTATTACGTTATATGGTATGACGTTGTAACGTATTACGTTAAATGGGATGACGTTGTAACGTATTACGTTAAATAGGACGACGTTATAACGTGTTACGTTATATGGGATGACGTTATAACGTATTACGTTATATGGGATGACGTTATAATGTATTACGTTATATGGGACGACGTTATAACGTATTACGTTATATGGTATGACGTTATAACGTATTACGTTATATGGGATGACGTTTTAACGAAATAGGTTATATGGTATGACGTTGTAACGTAATAGGTTATATGGTATGACGTTATACCGTATTACGTTATATGGGAGGACGTTATAACGTATTACGTTATATGGTATGACGTTATAACGTATTACGTTATATGGGATGACGTTATAACGTATTACGTTATATGGTATGACGTTATAACATATTACGTTATATGGTATGACGTTATACCGTATTACGTTATATGGGATGACGTTATAACGTATTACGTTATATGGGATGACGTTTTAACGAAATAGGTTATATGGTATGACGTTGTAACGTAATTGGTTATATGGTATGACGTTATACCGTATTACGTTATATGGGAGGACGTTATAACGTATTACGTTATATGGTATGACGTTATAACGTATTACGTTATATGGTATGACGTTATAACGTATTACGTTATATGGGAGGACGTTATAACGTATTACGTTATATGGTATGACGTTATAACGTATTACGTTATATGGGATGACGTTATAACGTATTACGTTATATGGTATGACGTTATAACATATTACGTTATATGGTATGACGTTATACCGTATTACGTTATATGGGATGACGTTATAACGTATTACGTTATATGGGATGACGTTGTAACGTATTACGTTAAATGGGATGACGTTGTAACGTATTACGTTATATGGGATGACGTTATAACGTATCACGTTATATGGGACGACGTTATAACGTATTACGTTATATGGGACGACGTTATATCGTATTGCGTTATATGGGATGACGTTATAACGTATTACGTTATATGGGATGACGTTGTAACGTATTACGTTAAATGGGATGACGTTGTAACGTATTACGTTATATGGGATGACGTTATAACGTATTACGTTATATGGGACGACGTTATAACGTATTACGTTATATGGGACGACGTTATAACGTACTGCGTTATATGGGATGACGTTATAACGTATTACGTTATATGGGATGACGTTGTAACGTATTACGTTAAATGGGATGACGTTGTAATGAATTACGTTATATGGGATGACGTTATAACGTATTACGTCATATGGGACGACGTTATAACGTATTACGTTATATGGAACGACTTTATACCGTATTACGTTATATGGGACGACGTTATAACGTAATACGTTATATGGGACGACGTTATATCGTATTGCGTTATATGGGATGACGTTATAACGTATTACGTTATATGGGATGACGTAATAACGTATCACGTAATATTGGATGACGTTATCACATAATACGTTATATGGTATGACGTCATAACGTAAATAGGTTATATGCTATGACAGTATACCGTATTACGTTATATGGGATGACGTTATAACGTGTTACGTTATTTGGGATGACGTAATAACGTATTACGTTATATGGGATGCCGTTATCACGTAATACGTTATAGGGTATGACGTTATAACGTAAATAGGTTATATGGTATGACGTTATACCTTATTACGTTATATGGGATGACGTTATAACGTATTACGTTATATGGGATGACGTTATAACGTATTACGTTATATGGGACGACGTTATAACGTATTACGTTATATGGGATGACGGTATAACGTATTACGTTATATGGGTTGACGTTATAACGTGTTACATTATATGGGACGACGTTATAACGTATTACGTTAAATGGGATGAATTTGTAACGTATTACGTTAAATGGGACGACGTTATAACGTATTACGTTATATGGGATGACGTAATAACGTATTACGTTATATGGGATGCCGTTATCACGTAATACGTTATATGGTATGACGTTATAACGTAAATAGGTTATATGGTATGACGTTATACCGTATTACGTTATATGGTATGACGTTATAACATATTACGTTATATGGTATGACGTTATACCGTATTACGTTATATGGGATGACGTTATAACGTATTACGTTATATGGGATGACGTTTTAACGAAATAGGTTATATGGTATGACGTTGTAACGTAATAGGTTATATGGTATGACGTTATACCGTATTACGTTAAATGGGACGACGTTATAACGTATTACGTTATATGGGATGACGTAATAACGTATTACGTTATATGGGATGACGTTATTAATTAATACGTTATATGGTATGACGTTATAACATATTACGTTATATGGGATGACGTTATAACGTATTTCGTTATATGGGCGTACGTTATAA
>NW_022885352.1:0-19267 GCF_011952205.1 Bombus bifarius
GTTCTTCGCACGGTCTGATACGTGTGGTTTTAGATGTTTGGCGGGTGTCGCATGATTCTATATGTTGTTGTATGCGTTTCATCAAATCTGGTACTCTGTGCCGTTCACGAATGCGGTCGTATGTCTTTTGTATACCGGGGTGTCCTACTAAATCGTGATTTTCTTTCAATAATTCGTCTATTTCTTCGTCGCTATATGTTTGAATTGGTTCCCATGCAAAATTTAATTCTTTTACGGTGTCGTTCAGGAATAGTAAAATTTGTTTGATCGCGTTCTTTTCGGCCTCTGTGAAACTGTCGTCGCCAATACCTATCTTTTCGTTTATATGAATAATTTCGTTTAATTTAGTTAACCATTCGATTATGTCGTAATTTCCTAGCTCTGTTTTGGATAATTGATAGAAAGATTTACGGTTCGGAGTCATTTTGAGAATTTTGGGTAACGCGTCGGTAGATTTTTCCCAATCGTGATATTTTTTATCGAGTTCTATGTTCAAATTTTCGCGTCGTCTGGTCAGAACATGTATTCTAGATAGTGCGTCGGCTGCAGTATTATCTTTTCCTTTCGTGTATTCTATGTCGTATTCGTATTCTTCTAGTTTTAATCGCCATCTCATCAAGCGTGATGAGGGGTCTTTGCAATTCTGTAACCATTTTAGTGCTTGGTGATCGGTTCGGATGAGGAATTTCCGTCCTAACAGATATTGTCGGAGGCGTTTCACGGCCCATACTATTGCTAAAAGTTCTTTCTCTGTAGTGGAATAATTTCGTTCCGGTGGGTTTAGAGTTCGCGAGATATAACAACATGGATGTCCGTCCTGTGATAAGATTGCACCTATACCTTCGTTACTGGCGTCAGTCGTTAATGTGAATGGTTTCGCAAAGTCTGGGAATTTTAGTACGGGTGATGAACAGAGTTTGTCTTTTAATGTCTGGAATGCTTCCTGGGTTTTATCTGTCCAATGAAATGGTGTCTCCTTTTTTTGTAAGTTCGGTCAATGGTTTCGCGATCTTAGAAAAGTTTCTGATGAACTTACGGTAATAACCTGCTAGTCCTAAGAACGATTTGATGTCTGTGGGATTACGTGGCTGTTTGAAATTGCTAACGGCTTCTAATTTTTTGGGATTTGGCTTTACACCTTCGGCGGTTACTATATGTCCAAGATATTCTAATTCTGGTTTGAGAAATTCGCATTTGTCCGGCTGTATTTTGAGTCCGAGTTCGCGTAGGCGTTGCAATACTATCGCGAGGTTGCTATTGTGCTCTTCAATCGACTGTCCGAATATTATAATGTCGTCGAAATATACGAAGCAATGTTTATTTATGAGTCCTCTTAGCGCGGTATCCATCATGCGTTGAAATGTTGCAGGTGCATTCTTTAAACCGAATGGCATCCTAGTGTAATGATAGTGTCCTTGTGGTGTGGAGAATGCTGTGTACTTTTTAGAGTCTATGTCCATTGGGATTTGGTGGAATCCGGAGGATAAATCGAGGGCTGAGAAGAATTTTGCGTTGCCTAGTTGGGATAGTATGTCGTCTATGTCAGGTAATGGATATGCGTCCTGGTCAGTTAGTTCGTTTATTTTTCTGAAGTCTATTACAATTCGCCATTTCTGTTTCCCTGAGGCGTCTGCCTTTTTTGGTACTACCCAGACTGGTGAATTGTAAGGAGAATCAGATGGTTCTATAATGTTCTTTTGTAGCATTTCGTCCATTTGTCGTTTGATTTCTTCTTTATGGCATTCAGGCGGTCGGTAAGATTTTGTGTTAATGATTTTATTTTCGTTATTGTGTGTTTAGCAAGATTAGTGCATGGTAATAAGTCGGTCTCTAATACGTCGAGGTAGAACAGCAATATCTTTTCGATTGGTTCACGGAGGGTTTTCTCTATATGCGAAAGTCTAACTAAATCTTTAAACGTGGAGACTTGATCATACGTATTTGAATTTTCGATAAAATTAGTCATTTTGGCTGGGCACTCACCACCATTGATAAAGCATATCGTTGTCGGTTTTCCTTCCAGGTAGACTGTTTTTGACACTGCTTGTTTTGGAGGTACGTCGTTTTCCTGTTGCAATAAAAGTATATTATTGTCAAGTTTTAATTGTTGATTCGAGAGTTCAAGTTTGAATTTAGATAGGGCTGGCAAACCGAGTATGCCGTCTTCTATAATTGGAAAGTTGTCTTCTACCACAAAAAATTCTAGAGTTTTGCCAAATAGTTTTATCAAAGCATGTTCGTTGGTTCTAAATTTAGAGTGTCCCATCGAGAATTTCCGTTCTTTTGTTATTCTTGGTCTTAATACGTATCTTCGCTTGAGTATATTAATTCCTGCTCCGCTGTCAATGAGGAATTTATGTCGCTGTCCGTCGGATCGTAAAAGTACTGTGGGTAGTCTTCCTGTTGTGGCGTTAATTCGTAGGTCTGGTCTATTGGTTCCTCTATTTCTTCCTTGTGTGTCTCGAGATTGTGGACTGCTGGTGGTCTCGGAAATTGGCTGGTGTTCGAAAATTTTTACATTGACTGGAGACATGTCCGATTTGGTTGCATTTGAAGCATTTTAATTGTGTCCTTTGGGCAAGTGGTATTTGTTCGGTTTGTCGGAAGCTTCTGGCATTGGATTGGGTGTTGGAGTTGGTTTTTTAGTGATCGGATTAGGATTATTGGTTGTTAGTCGTTGCTGCTCAGGAAGTCGTAATCGTTCTATTGGTTTTAGTCGTCGATTTCGATCTTCCCTGAAGAATCGCTCGATGTCGGTGGCTTTCTTTTCGGCTTCAAGGATATTGTATGGTGGATTGGCGAGTAGTAATTTTCCTATTTCGCCTTTCAGGCCTCGGATAAAATCGATCACGGAGTCTTTTAAAATCCTGTCGTTCATAGCTCGTCTAGTAATTTCGTCACGGTATTCGTTCGTTATACTGTATTGTAACTTATTGAGCGCTCTGCGGAACCTGATGATATAATTTTGCACACTTTCGTCGTGACGCTGTCTCGTTTCGCGTAGCTGGTCTTGATGTTCTCTAACAGAGTCTTGGGTGGCTACGTTTCGTCTTAGGGCATCGTACAGGTGTCCGTATTCGTATATCGGTATATTGCAGATGGCCATTGTGGCTTTACCCGTGATTTTCCCGATTTTGATCATTTTTAATAGTAACGTGGGTTCGCTACACATGGCTCGTAATTCGCGTACTTCGCGTATGAATTCTTCTACTCCGATATTGTCTTCGCCGTTTAATTGCGGAATACATACTATCGCGTCTTTGGCCCGTAAGCTCGGAGAGGCAAATTGCGGTGGACGGTCTTCGTAAGAGGGATGGTTGTCTTCTTCTGTTCGAATTGGAACGCATGGTGGGGAAGTTCTATCTCTCGCGGCAACAGATTCGTCCATAGTAATAAGGGAGCCTAGTTCTGTAGTAGCGTCGCGTCCTATTTTTATTTTAGAGATATTTTTGCCTAATAGTTCTATTTCCGCTGCACGCTTCTTATTTTCACTGTCGGCCGTCCGTTGTGTCTCTTCTACACGTTGCGCAAGAATTTCAATTTGTTTTTGAATTACGTCGAGTATGGCACGAATCGAATTGTACGTACCTCCGTTTGTAGAAACGGTTTCAATAGTTTCGATTTTGTCTTTTCGTGATGTGGGCATGATTCTAATTGAGCTTATTGAGTCTGAGCTACTGTTGCTATTTGGACTCGAAGCGCTTGAGAAACTGGGTTTTCTCACACGGTATCGTGAAAATGAATCCAGATTTTTCAGCTTACCGTAGTAGCTATGACCGTTGAGGAGTCTCAGGGATGTTTCCTCTCTGGTTGGTTCTAGATTCCGAATCTTATTCGTAGGCTTGCTCTGCGCTGACCGTAGTCCTCTCGTCTATTTTCACCGTAATGGAACGTTGAAAGTTGCTGCAGGGCTTCGTAGTAGCAAAGATTCGCACTGGGTCCGTTGATCCTTCGATCTTCAATGATGCGCGTACGCCGAAATCGTAATTTCGTTTGCACTGAAGTGAATAGATCCTGGCACGGATCGCCAAAAATATCGTGTAAAATCAAGGTAAAAATAAGGAACTTGTTAATTTCCGAAAAGGAGATTAAGTTCTTTTTATTTTTTACTCAATTTATACAATTTTTTCGGTTCGCGATGATACACTTTCGATACTTGGATTAGTTAAGAATTTTTTTTATTAGACTGACTGGATGATTTTGAAGGGAGCATTTATATTCTTCCATTCGTTGGAGTGGGAGAAGGTTTTGTTTATACTTAGTGTAAAATTCGGAGAACGGCTGGAGTGATCGAATGCCACTCAGGCGGCTGAGAACGGTTGTTGACCGGACGGTCACACGCGATAAGGCGTTCGGAATTTCGGTTTGTTATATACAGTTGCTCGAATTTCGTCTGTGACAAGGACGTCGTCTCTCGGCCACCGAACTGTGTAAGGAATCGTTCCTTAACTTTAGGCCAAGTAATTTCTCCGTTTCCCGTCGTTCGCGCCAGCCAATGTGCTGCAGAACCCTGTAGAGAATCACTTAAAGCAGAGTATAGCACGCCACCTCGCAGGGTGTTGTCCTCCATGGCCATATTAACAGCCGCGCACCACGCGGCTGGGTCGGCGCCTGCGACTTCTGGGTTAAAATGTGGGAATTTGGTGATTCCCGTATTTGGTCGTTGCATTAGCGTATGAATTAGGTTGCTCATGGCAGCGACCTGCCCTTCCAGCGTTCGCAACCGTTCGAATCCCACTTCTGAGATCGGATCGTCACTGGGAATGGGGTTGTGGGCGTCAAATGAATCTTCTCCAGGATTAGCCATTGATACAGTACACACAGGCGTAGTTTATTGCAATGATAGAATTATTACAGTCTTAACAGTTGATCACGGCGGTTCGGCACTCGCGACGCTAGTGACGACGTTCTAGGGCTCAATAACGAATCCGCGGCCAACGGGATGACAACAGAACGTTCACACAAAGTCTAAGTCTGAAAATAATCACTGATCGCGAAGGCGTTACTCCTTGATCGATGAGATCGCGAGCGAGAATGCCTTTCCTGTCCCGATGATGCCACAGAGGAAAACTATAATGGGGTGTGTCTAAGGACACGAGATCATAAGGACACGGATTCGTCGAGAAAAGCCTTCGTTCAGAAAGTAAGGGAAATTGGCGTTGCTGCTAATTGGTCAATCTCCATATCGGTGGTTAGAAAAGGATGTTAGCAGCCCTCGAGGGAAAGTTGCTAGCGGGAGACGTCACTCGTTGAAAAATATGTCTCCCCTATCTTCCCGTAGTTGGGACAAAGACTGTTTGTCTGTTTGAAGGACTTTAGTTAACTAAACCTTAAGATTTATAACGGGC
Organism: Bombus bifarius; assembly: GCF_011952205.1. Classification (NCBI taxonomy): domain Eukaryota; kingdom Metazoa; phylum Arthropoda; class Insecta; order Hymenoptera; family Apidae; genus Bombus; species Bombus bifarius. The sequence goes on from NW_022885352.1 coordinate 5,349, forward strand.
TCTCGGGCTAGCCGAACATGTACTGCGGAGACGCATCGACATCTGGCAATCATCTTACTCGAAGAATAGGGTCTGCACGTGGCGAGCCACGGGACAGAAACCGTTGGAATATTTACTGTCGCGTGTCGCCCCGAATATTTCTTTTAAGGAGAGCTATAGAATTACTCCATACCTTGTTAGGTAAAACGTTCATCCCGTGACCGCGGCTACGTTCGGCGACTGACTGTCGCCTCGAGCCCAAGCACATTATCACAATTCTCGAATAATTACAATCGGGTTGAATAACTACAATTGTTTGATTACAGCTATAGTAGACTGTAGGTTACAATGTTGCGGGATTATCCAAAATTACAAAGGCTCCGGTGTTCTTTTCATCTCCGACATATAAATAAGCGTAGCGACATAGAAGAGAGAGAAATAATTCCTTAGTTCGTAGTAGTTAATTCCTCAGTTCTGCGTGATTAGTTCCTCAGTTCTTGGTGATTAATTCCTTGGTTCTTGCCGATCAGTTCCCCAATTCTTGGCAAGTTGCCGTTACTGCGAAGCTGCACGCCATTTCTATACGGGTGTGTCGCAGAAACTGTTCAGCAATCGAAAATAGATCAACCGCATTCCTCCAACTGGAACAACACCTTTCTTAATACAATAATTGATCTGTCTTGGAGACCCCTATAACAAATTATTAACGTATGTATGGGCCCTTTCAAAAGTAAAAAAAGCGGACAAACAAAATAGTTGAAGGCGTTGACGGGCATGAAGAGTATAATGCGCTTCGAATTGCCAACGTACCTCTAATTGCGTTGAATTGAATGTTTTAGCCTAAATATGAATCCTGCATATACATTGGATTTGAACCTGACCAGAGTTGATATAGCGTAAACTGGCCAACGAGCGCAGTAATTGGCAGTAAATGTGCAGTACAACACACATCGAAGTGTCGACATATCTGAAATAGAAGCGGAGATGTAATGATTTGAATATTTAAGACAGAATCTGCAAAGCTGTATTTACGCTGGATTTGACAGAGACAAGAGTTGAGATAGCGCGAACCGGGAGATGAGAACTGTATTTGGCAGGAAATGTAGAATACAACGTGCGTCGAATTGTCGAAATATCAGAAATGGAAACGGAGATACGTTCAATTGAATATTTAAGACAGAATCTGCAAAACTGCAATAACGCTGTATTTGACAGGACAGAGTTTACATTGCGCAAACCGGTTGACGTGCGCTATTTGGCAACAAATGTGGAGTATGTCGCGCCCCGAACTGTCAAGATATTACCAATAGCAGTGTAGAAACGATCAATGGACTATTGAATTCTGAATATGCAGTACTGCAATAACATTGGATTTGACGTCGACCCGAGTTTACATAATGCAAACAGGTGCAGGTGCCCTGTATTTGGCAACAAAGGTATAGTATAAGGCGCGCCGAATTGTGGCGATATCCGGAATAGAAACTCAGATAAGCTCTATTGAATATTTAAGACTGAATCTGCAAATCTGCAATAAGGCTGTATTTGACAGGGCCCAGAGTTGACATAGCGCGAATCGGCTGGATTGCGTTGTATCTGGCAGCAAATGAGGAGTACATCTCATATCTAGTTAGCGTCAAATGTCCAATAACAGCGGTGATACGTTGTCTTTAATATTCAATAATGGGCCTCTTACGATACAGATAGTATATTCCACTTTAACGGAAGGAATGTAACGCATTGCGCGACTCAGCGTCAATGTAAGTTACATTGTCGATATTTCGTCAGAATATTGTCGCGACTGAAACAAATTGCCGTCTCAATGGAACCATTTTATTTCAAGGTTTACGCTACAGTTCTGAATCATTTTCGCCGGACAAGACCGTTTCAAGTTCTCCCGAAAGCGAGCAGTCAAATTAAGGTACATACTATCAATTAGAATCTGATACATTTTTGTGATCCAACATCGATGGGACGATTTCGCTTCGACATTTTCGGTGGACCAGGGAACCTTCCAACGACGACCACCGTACGAGCAGCGGATAAGCTTACCTCGTATCTTAGGTTTCGTCCACCACGTAATCTACATCTTGATTCTTGATTGGTAGCATTCGCGGCTGCTGGTCCGAGAAACTCTTTCCTGACTCGCTTTTTCGTATATCGCATGTGACGTCTTGCTCTCCGCCGTAGACACTTGTCCGATCTACATATGTTTAACCATTTGCGCGAGACAAGCGCGGCTCTCTGCAGAGTTGGGGGATCCAATTTTCGAAGTATCAAGTGCGAAATCTCCAGTGGTAGTTCGGAAATGATATCTACCTTGCTTGGCACGAACAGACCAACGTCGCGTAATAGAGATCTAAACAACTCCATGTTGCCTCTACTGTTGCGCGAGCACGACTGACGGCCTGACTGAGAATTGAGGTATATATATGTGCTGCTCGTCACGGTGGACTGCGTGTTCCGCTTCCGGGTGAGAGTGCCGGTCAGTCAGAATCGATCGCGTGTGCATGTATTTTCATACATGTATATATATGTCGGAGATGAAAGGACACCGGAGGCTTTGGATAGCCCCGCAACATTGTAATCTAAAGTCTACTATAGCGGTGACTAAACAATTGTAGTTATTCAATCCAATTGTAATAGTTCGAGATTAGTGATAGTGAACTTTGGCTCGAGGTGACAGTCTGTCGCCCAACGTAGCCGCGGTCGAGGGATAAAAGCTTTGTCTAACAAAGGCATGGAGTAATTCTATAGCTCCCCTTAAAAAGGAAATAGTTGTACCACCCGACAGTGAACATTCCAACGGTCTCCGTCCCGTAGCTCACCACGCGCAGGCCCTATTCTTCGAGTAAGATGATTGCCAGATGTCGATGCGTCTCCGCAATACATGTTCAGCTAGCCCGAGGGCCCGTTATAAATCTTAAGATTCAGCTAGCTGAAGTCCTTCAAATAGACAAACAGTCTTTGTCCCAACTACGGGAAAATAGAGGAGATCTATTATCAACGAGCGGCGTCTCCCACTAGCAGCCTACCCTCGAGGGCGGCTAGCATCTTTTTCTGACCACCGATATGGAGATTGACCAATTAGCAGCAACGCCAATTTCCCTTACTTTCTAAACGAAAGCTTTTCTTGACGAATCCGACGATCTCGTGTCCTTAGACACACCCCATTATAGTTTTCCTCTGTGGCATCATCGGGACGGGAGATTCATTCTCTCTCGCGATCCCGTCGACTAAAGAGTAACGTCTTTACACTCAGAAATTATTTTCACGTTTTACCAACAAAGAGTCAGACTTAGATTCTGCGAAAACTTCCATCTATCATCCCGTTGGCCGCGGATTCGTTATCGAACCTGAGACCATTGTCACTAGTGTCGCGAGCGCCTAACCGCCGTGGTAAATTGTCGAATCTGTGTTATCCATACTTGTGTCAATAAATCTTACCTTTGTTACATCGCAACGATGGCTACTTTCAATGAAGACTCATCAAACACCAACAACCCTTCCTCAACGTCAACCCGACATATATATATCTCACAAATTCGTGCTCATTCGCGATTGTACTGTCCGGGCAGAATGCTTTCAAGTGGAAACTTGAATACCATGTGTCTAAGAACATTGCTGTATCTGTCCTGTGCGTTCATGTATGGTACACATTGCCTTCGCGCAATAAAGTCACCAGGCAAGTATCCTCACCAGGTGGAACGTTCAAATCGATAGCACGCCGGGTCGAACATATACACTTAGACATTATCGTGATGCTATACTCGCAAGGCACCGATATTGTCTAACGTGCAGCGATCGTTTTTCGCGTTGTCCTGAAGCCGTTCCCATTGCCGATATGGAAGCCCCAACCGTGGCCTCCTCCCTCCTTTCGACTTGGATTTCTCGTTACGGCGGCCCCTTGGAATTAACGACTGATCAAGGACGACAATTCGAATCGTGTTTGTTTGAAGAGCTATGCCGTGTGCTCGGCATCACGCACTTACGCACGTCGTCCTATCATCCCGCCTCTTGTGGGATGGTAGAGCGCTTACATAGACAACATAAAGCGGCGATCAAGTGGCACATCACGTGCAAATCGGTCAAAATTGTGCCGATCGTACTATTAGGCATATTCGAACCGCGATAAAGGAGGACCTAGACGCAACGGCAGCTGATATCATCCACGGCACCGGCATGCGATTGCCGCCGGAGTTCTTTTTGCAAACCAATCAGCGAGCCAATCCGGAATTCGCGAACCTGCTTAAAAAACGGATGGGGAAGGTCAGACCACAGCACATTACACGACCTGGCGGAAGAAAGATATTCGTTTTCCGCGATTTGGATCCTTCGCCGTACGTATTTTGAAGACTTGTCCCGATTACAATCCCTTTACGGCCGCCTTAAGAACGGGCCGTTTGAAGTAACGCAAAGAGGCGAAAAGAAGTACACAATCGAAGTCAACAATCGCGACGTAACGATTTTCCGTAGACAGGCTAAAGCCAGCCTTTGTAGTACCGGAGGACCTCGAAGAGGAATCGACCGAAATCCTTAACGCGCTTATTCCGGTAGAACACACGAACGAAAACATTAGCAATAGGTTCGTTACGCGGTCTCCTCGAAGAGTCCGTCTTCCCGATTGACTACAGGTAAGTTTCGGTTATGCATCGTTAATTATCGGACGCGGGGTATACTACGAAAATATTAAAAACAGCGACGGTCGATGTAAACCCGTGATGAACATATCACATTAAAAACGTTATCACTGCTTTATGGGAGGGGGTGATATAGCGGCACATGAGTCAGAGGACAATTCAAATCGTGTTGTTGTTTTGCCTCGGAGTATCATGATCGTAAGGATACAAGTAATGTAAGAACAAATATACACCGGGAAAAACAATGTCGCCGCTACGGCGAACAGAGACGAATTTGAATCATCTGACTACACCCCGACCAGTATAAATAAACCGACGCAAGCGAAAGAGTACAGTATGTTCGAGTATCTACGACTATCAACGAGCGATCTACCGAGTTACGTGACAATCATTTATCGAGTTTTCATCCGCAATTTTATTTTGCGATTTATACTTTGTATCAACGACTCAGCGATTATAGGCTGTACTTTAATTTATTATTTTAAATAAAGTTTTAAGTACAGTCAAATCTCGCGTTATTCGTATCATCGAGTTTGATTTTCTTAAAGAAAGTAGAAATTACTGGAAAATGTTGAGATTTCTTATTCGAATCTTTCGAAGAAATTAGACGAAGCTGATTCATAAAAAGAAAACTGCACAGATTTAACAAAGGAACAACGTACCTCTAATTGCGTTGAATTGAATGTTTTAGCCTAAATATGAATCCTGCATATACATTGGATTTGAACCTGACCAGAGTTGATATAGCGTAAACTGGCCAACGAGCGCAGTAATTGGCAGTAAATGTGCAGTACAACACACATCGAAGTGTCGACATATCTGAAATAGAAGCGGAGATGTGATGATTTGAATATTTAAGACAGAATCTGCAAAGCTGTATTTACGCTGGATTTGACAGAGACAAGAGTTGAGATAGCGCGAACCGGGAGATGAGCACTGTATTTGGCAGGAAATGTAGAATACAACGTGCATCGAATTGTCGAAATATCAGAAATGGAAACGGAGATACGTTCAATTGAATATTTAAGACAGAATCTGCAAAACTGCAATAACGCTGTATTTGACAGGACAGAGTTTACATTGCGCAAACCGGTTGACGTGCGCTATTTGGCAACAAATGTGGAGTATGTCGCGCCCCGAACTGTCAAGATATTACCAATAGCAGTGTAGAAACGATCAATGGAATATTGAATTCTGAATATGCAGTACTGCAATAACATTGGATTTGACGTCGACCCGAGTTGACATAATGCAAACAGGTGCAGGTGCCCTGTATTTGGCAACAAAGGTATAGTATAAGGCGCGCCGAATTGTGGCGATATCCGGAATAGAAACTCAGATAAGCTCTATTGAATATTTAAGACTGAATCTGCAAATCTGCAATAAGGCTGTATTTGACAGGGCCCAGAGTTGACATAACGCGAATCGGCTGGATTGCGTTGTATCTGGCAGCAAATGAGGAGTACATCTCATATCTAGTTAGCGTCAAATGTCCAATAACAGCGGTGATACGTTGTCTTTAATATTCAATAATGGGCCTCTTACGATACAGATAGTATATTCCACTTTAACGGAAGGAATGTAACGCAATGCGCGACTCAGCGTCAATGTAAGTTACATTGTCGATATTTCGTCAGAATATTGTCGCGACTGAAACAAATTGCCGTCTCAATGGAACCATTTTATTTCAAGGTTTACGCTACAGTTCTGAATCATTTTCGCCGGACAAGACCGTTTCAAGTTCTCCCGAAAGCGAGCAGTCAAATTAAGGTACATACTATCAATTAGAATCTGATACATTTTTGTGATCCAACATCCATGGGACGATTTCGCTTCGACATTTTCGGTGGACCAGGGAACCTTCCAACGACGACCACCGTACGAGCAGCGGATAAGCTTACCTCGTATCTTAGGTTTCGTCCACCACGTAATCTACATCTTGATTCTTGATTGGTAGCATTCGCGGCTGCTGGTCCGAGAAACTCTTTCCTGACTCGCTTTTTCGTATATCGCATGTGACGTCTTGCTCTCCGCCGTAGACACTTGTCCGATCTACATATGTTTAACCATTTGCGCGAGACAAGCGCGGCTCTCTGCAGAGTTGGGGGATCCAATTTTCGAAGTATCAAGTGCGAAATCTCCAGTGGTAGTTCGGAAATGATATCTACCTTGCTTGGCACGAACAGACCAACGTCGCGTAATAGAGATCTAAACAACTCCATGTTGCCTCTACTGTTGCGCGAGCACGACTGACGGCCTGACTGAGAATTGAGGTATATATATGTGCTGCTCGTCACGGTGGACTGCGTGTTCCGCTTCCGGGTGAGAGTGCCGGTCAGTCAGAATCGATCGCGTGTGCATGTATTTTCATACATGTATATATATGTCGGAGATGAAAGGACACCGGAGGCTTTGGATAGCCCCGCAACATTGTAATCTAAAGTCTACTATAGCGGTGACTAAACAATTGTAGTTATTCAATCCAATTGTAATAGTTCGAGATTAGTGATAGTGAACTTTGGCTCGAGGTGACAGTCTGTCGCCCAACGTAGCCGCGGTCGAGGGATAAAAGCTTTGTCTAACAAAGGCATGGAGTAATTCTATAGCTCCCCTTAAAAAGGAAATAGTTGTACCACCCGACAGTGAACATTCCAACGGTCTCCGTCCCGTAGCTCACCACGCGCAGGCCCTATTCTTCGAGTAAGATGATTGCCAGATGTCGATGCGTCTCCGCAATACATGTTCAGCTAGCCCGAGGGCCCGTTATAAATCTTAAGATTCAGCTAGCTGAAGTCCTTCAAATAGACAAACAGTCTTTGTCCCAACTACGGGAAAATAGAGGAGATCTATTATCAACGAGCGGCGTCTCCCACTAGCAGCCTACCCTCGAGGGCGGCTAGCATCTTTTTCTGACCACCGATATGGAGATTGACCAATTAGCAGCAACGCCAATTTCCCTTACTTTCTAAACGAAAGCTTTTCTTGACGAATCCGACGATCTCGTGTCCTTAGACACACCCCATTATAGTTTTCCTCTGTGGCATCATCGGGACGGGAGATTCATTCTCTCTCGCGATCCCGTCGACTAAAGAGTAACGTCTTTACACTCAGAAATTATTTTCACGTTTTACCAACAAAGAGTCAGACTTAGATTCTGCGAAAACTTCCATCTATCATCCCGTTGGCCGCGGATTCGTTATCGAACCTGAGACCATTGTCACTAGTGTCGCGAGCGCCTAACCGCCGTGGTAAATTGTCGAATCTGTGTTATCCATACTTGTGTCAATAAATCTTACCTTTGTTACACCGCAACGATGGCTACTTTCAATGAAGACTCATCAAACACCAACAACCCTTCCTCAACGTCAACCCGACATATATATATCTCATAAATTCGTGCTCATTCGCGATTGTACTGTCCGGGCAGAATGCTTTCAAGTGGAAACTTGAATACCATGTGTCTAAGAACATTGCTGTATCTGTCCTGTGCGTTCATGTATGGTACACATTGCCTTCGCGCAATAAAGTCACCAGGCAAGTATCCTCACCAGGTGGAACGTTCAAATCGATAGCACGCCGGGTCGAACATATACACTTAGACATTATCGTGATGCAATACTCGCAAGGCACCGATATTGTCTAACGTGCAGCGATCGTTTTTCGCGTTGTCCTGAAGCCGTTCCCATTGCCGATATGGAAGCCCCAACCGTGGCCTCGTCCCTCCTTTCGACTTGGATTTCTCGTTACGGCGGCCCCTTGGAATTAACGACTGATCAAGGACGACAATTCGAATCGTGTTTGTTTGAAGAGCTATGCCGTGTGCTCGGCATCACGCACTTACGCACGTCGTCCTATCATCCCGCCTCTTGTGGGATGGTAGAGCGCTTACATAGACAACATAAAGCGGCGATCAAGTGGCACATCACGTGCAAATCGGTCGAAATTGTGCCGATCGTACTATTAGGCATATTCGAACCGCGATAAAGGAGGACCTAGACGCAACGGCAGCTGATATCATCCACGGCACCGGCATGCGATTGCCGCCGGAGTTCTTTTTGCAAACCAATCAGCGAGCCAATCCGGAATTCGCGAACCTGCTTAAAAAACGGATGGGGAAGGTCAGACCACAGCACATTACACGACCTGGCGGAAGAAAGATATTCGTTTTCCGCGATTTGGATCCTTCGCCGTACGTATTTTGAAGACTTGTCCCGATTACAATCCCTTTACGGCCGCCTTAAGAACGGGCCGTTTGAAGTAACGCAAAGAGGCGAAAAGAAGTACACAATCGAAGTCAACAATCGCGACGTAACGATTTTCCGTAGACAGGCTAAAGCCAGCCTTTGTAGTACCGGAGGACCTCGAAGAGGAATCGACCGAAATCCTTAACGCGCTTATTCCGGTAGAACACACGAACGAAAACATTAGCAATAGGTTCGTTACGCGGTCTCCTCGAAGAGTCCGTCTTCCCGATTGACTACAGGTAAGTTTCGGTTATGCATCGTTAATTATCGGACGCGGGGTATACTACGAAAATATTAAAAACAGCGACGGTCGATGTAAACACGTGATGAACATATCACATTAAAAACGTTATCACTGCTTTTGGGGGGGGGGGGGTGATATAGCGGCACATGAGTCAGAGGACAATTCAAATCGTGCTGTTGTTTTGCCTCGGAGTATCATGATCGTAAGGATACAAGTAATGTAAGAACAAATATACACCGGGCAAAACAATGTCGCCGCTACGGCGAACAGAGACGAATTTGAATCATCTGACTACACCCCGACCAGTATAAATAAACCGACGCAACCGAAAGAGTACAGTATGTTCGAGTATCTACGACTATCAACGAGCGATCTACCGAGTTACGTGACAATCATTTATCGAGTTTTCATCCGCAATTTTATTTTGCGATTTATACTTTGTATCAACGACTCAGCGATTATAGGCTGTACTTTAATTTATTATTTTAAATAAAGTTTTAAGTACAGTCAAATCTCGCGTTATTCGTATCATCGAGTTTGATTTTCTTAAAGAAAGTAGAAATTACTGGAAAATGTTGAGATTTCTTATTCGAATCTTTCGAAGAAATTAGACGAAGCTGATTCATAAAAAGAAAACTGCACAGATTTAACAAAGGAAGAAAAGCGACTACAGTCGCGTAACATAGATTCTAGCAGTCTACCGGCAGCAATCCGATTACCTAATCGGGCCTGGTGATCTAGTGGTCGAGTAATGGTGTCAAGGAGAAAGTAGTTGAGAACAGTTGGAAAGATACAGTTATACTGCCACGCCCCGCGCTGCGCACGCGCCGTAACGTAGACTGAAACTACCAATTGCGCGAGTGAGCGTTCCAATTTGAAATTTAATTAAACCTTAACAATTTGTATAGAAAACAAATTCGAGCCTCACAGCCCCCACGGAATAACCCGTCACATGACGACCCCTCCACGGTAGACCTAAATATATGTCGGATCGTCACTGGGAATGGGGTTGTGGGCGTCAAATGAATCTTCTCGAGGATTAGCCATTGATACAGTACACACAGGCGTAGTTTATTGCAATGATAGAATTATTACAGTCTTAACAGTTGATCACGGTGGTTCGGCACTCGCGACGCTAGTGACGATGTTCTCGGGCTCAATAACGAATCCGCGGCCAACGGGATGACAACAGAACGTTCACACAAAGTCTAAGTCTGAAAATAATCACTGATCGCGAAGGCGTTACTCCTTGATCGATGAGATCGCGAGCGAGAATGCCTTTCCTGTCCCGATGATGCCACAGAGGAAAACTATAATGGGGTGTGTCTAAGGACACGAGATCATCGGATTCGTCGAGAAAAGCCTTCGTTCAGAAAGTAAGGGAAATTGGCGTTGCTGCTAATTGGTCAATCTCCATATCGGTGGTTAGAAAAGGATGTTAGCCGCCCTCGAGGGAAAGTTGCTAGTGGGAGACGTCACTCGTTGAAAAATATGTCTCCCCTATCTTCCCCTAGTTGGGACAAAGACTGTTTGTCTGTTTGAAGGACTTTAGTTAACTAAACCTTAAGATTTATAACGGGCTCTCGGGCTAGCCGAACATGTACTGCGGAGACGCATCGACATCTGGCAATCATCTTACTCGAAGAATAGGGTCTGCACGTGGCGAGCCACGGGACAGAAACCGTTGGAATGTTTACTGTCGCGTGTCGCCCGGAATATTTCTTTTAAGGAGAGCTATAGAAATACTCCATACCTTGTTAGGCAAAACGTTCATCCCGTGACCGCGGCTACGTTCGGCGATTGACTGTCGCCTCGAGCCCAAGCTCATTATCACAATTCTCGAATAATTGCAATCGGGTTGAATAACTACAATTGTTTGATTACAGCTATAGTAGACTCTAGGTTACAATGTTGCGGGATTATCCAAAATTCCAAAGGCTCCGGTGTTCTTTTCATCTCCGACACGGCCATCCTGACTATCACACGTCCTCGTGTGTAACTAAAATATCGTATTTCTTACATTAGATTCGCTACAACCGACATTGTTTACGATTTAACTAAATGTCTAAGTAAGTCAAGGGTCCAGTGCAATAACAATGTTTCGTTCGGAGGTTTGACAACAGAAAAATAAAAGAGAATAGGAATTTGTAATGTTTTAATTTGTACTCAAAGTGTCAGGTGCGTTCTGTGAGTCGCCAGTCAGACCGTAATGACACAACAGATCATTTTCGATTTTGTACACTGGTGAACCTCAGTTTGTTGGATCATATAGCCACGTTGGGTGCATTACACCCAGAAAGTACGTAAGCCCACTCAACGGGTTACAACAAAAGCACGTAACCCCACTCAACGGGTTACAACAAAAAGCATATCAACCCACTCAACGGGTTACAACAAAAGCACATCAACCCACTCAACGGGTTACAACAGAAACACATCAACCCACTCAACGGGTTACAACAAAAGCACATCAACCCACTCAACGGGTTACAACAAAAGCACATCAACCCACTCAACGGGTTACAACAAAAGCACATCAACCCACTCAACGGGTTACGACAAAAACACATCAACCCACTCAACGGGTTACAACAAAAGCACATCAACCCACTCAACGGGTTACAACAAAAGCACATAAAACCACTCGGTGTATTACTATGACCACAACGCAGTGTTAATGATCCTCTGAGGTCAGTGTACTTGCATCGTTATTATCACCGCCGTCGTCATCACCGCAGACGTCTAACTCAGCAGGGACGCAACCTTCTGGCATTTTTCTCAGTCTGTCGTGTCTGTCCTTATATGATCGTTTGCCGTCTAAGGTTTTTAGGGTATATCTATCTCCTTCCAAAATCTCTGCTATTACGAATGGACCTCTGAATTTCGGATCTAACTTCGTCTGGTTCCGTTCCTCGTTCTTGCGTAATACGAAATCGCCAAGGTTGAACTTAACTATTTTAGCTTTGTTTTCGTCGAACCTATCCTTATCGTATTTGGCGCTTGCTTCTATATTCTTTATCGCCTGCTGTCTTACATGGGAGATATTTACCTCTCTTTCTTCGATACTGTCGGGTAGGGATAAGCCGTAGGGTCTCGCTGTTTTACCGATTAGTAGTTCCAACGGGCTTGACTTAGTCACGCGGTTGGTGGTACAATTCAAGGCCAGTTGTATTTCCCCGATCGCGTCTTGCCAGGACCGCCCGGTGGTTTCTATTGTTGTGAACATGTTTTTTAGCGTACTCATAATACGCTCTACCTGTCCGTTGGCCCTACTAGCTCCGGTCGCAATTAAATGGAGTTTTATGTGTTTACTTTGACAAAAGTCACGAAATTCTTTGCCCGTAAAACATCTTCCCTGATCCGCTATTATCCGGCAGGGACTGCCGAACAAAAATATAGCGGACTTAAGCGCTTTAATGGTGTTAATGGAGTCTAACTTACGGGTATGGTGCAAGTATACGAACTTGGTGAAGGCGTCGACCAACACAACGACGTATTCCTTCGAATCGTTTTTACCGCTTAGTTTGCCCGTTATGTCCATATGAACCGTATGCCAAGGTATACTGGTCTTAGGTATGGGGTGTAATTCGGCTTGTACTCTACCCGAACTCGCCTTTGAAACTCGACAAGCATGACAGTTCTCTACGAATTTGCGAACATACTTCGCCATTCCTTCGAACCAGTAATACTCGTACAGTTTCTCAAGCGTTTTATCCCAACCTAAGTGCATAATGGACTGGTGCACATGGTTAATAACAGACCACCTAAACCCTCTCGGAACGATGGGCAGGCAGAGAGTTCTACCTTTTCTCTGTATTTTACGATGAAGGGTGCCGGACCGTAACTCATACGTATTCGCGACGTCTTCCGCGAGCTCTTCGTTCTGTAATTTATCGACGATCTCGGCAATTTGTGGGTCGCGACGTTGTTCCGCTAGTAGCCAATCGTCGGAGATTTCGGTTAGGTTAATTTCTTTCTCTACGATTTTGCTAAACGTACTGCGATCCAAGTCTACGGAATTTCGCGAAAAGAAATCTACGTGGGCCATTCGTTTACCTTCCCGGTACATAATGTCGAAGGTAAAAGTTTGCAGGTAAGCCCACCATCTGTAAACCTTGTCGTTCAAGTGTACCTTACTACTGGATGCTTTCAGGGAGTTGCAATCGGTGACAACGAGAAATTCTCGTCCGTGTAAGTAATGACGGAAATGTTTGACGGCGTTTACAACTGCTAACGTTTCCAATTCGTAGGAATGATACCTAGATTCCGCAGGGCTAGTCCTTTTGCTATAATACACCACTACTCGATTTTTACCTTCGACCCTGTGCATTAAAATGGCTCCATATCCTTCCGAGCTAGCGTCCGTATGTAGTTCTATGGGGTAATTGGGATCAAATATCATTAGCACCGGCGCGTCAGTCAGGACGGAAATTACCTTTTGTCTTATCTGTTCGTGCCTATCCGTCCAAGGTATATTCTTGTTACTCGAGGTAAGTGCGTACAGGGGTTTCATTACTTGTGAAAATTTGGGAACGAAGCTTCGGAAATAAGAGGCCAAACCTATGAATTGTCTAAGTTGTGTGACGGTCGACGGTGCAGATAAAGAACTCAAGGCTTGTATTTTACCCGGGTTTGGACGGACTTCTCCGTTACGAATTACGTATCCCAAGTAGAGTACCGATGTCTTTAAAAAGGAGCATTTTGAAAAGTTAAAGGAGAATCCGGCGTTCACGAGGGTATCTAATACGGTGCTCAACCTTTCTAGAGCTTGATCTATTGAGTCGGCAATAATTAGGACGTCGTCCAAGTAAACAA
>NW_022885353.1:0-27840 GCF_011952205.1 Bombus bifarius
AATGAGGAGTACATCTCATATCTAGTTAGCGTCAAATGTCCAATAACAGCGGTGATACGTTGTCTTTAATATTCAATAATGGGCCTCTTACGATACAGATAGTATATTCCACTTTAACGGAAGGAATGTAACGCATTGCGCGACTCAGCGTCAATGTAAGTTACATTGTCGATATTTCGTCAGAATATTGTCGCGACTGAAACAAATTGCCGTCTCAATGGAAACATTTTATTTCAAGGTTTACGCTACAGTTCTGAATCATTTTCGCCGGACAAGTCCGTTTCAAGTTCTCCCGAAAGCGAGCAGTCAAATTAAGGTACATACTATCAATTAGAATCTCTGATACATTTTTGTGATCCAACATCGATGGGACGATTTCGCTTCGACATTTTCGGTGGACCAGGGAACCTTCCAACGACGACCACCGTACGAGCAGCGGATAAGCTTACCTCGTATCTTAGGTTTCGTCCACCACGTAATCTACATCTTGATTCTTGATTGGTAGCATTCGCGGCTGCTGGTCCGAGAAACTCTTTCCTGACTCGCTTTTTCGTATATCGCATGTGACGTCTTGCTCTCCGCCGTAGACACTTGTCCGATCTACATATGTTTAACCATTTGCGCGAGACAAGCGCGGCTCTCTGCAGAGTTGGGGGATCCAATTTTCGAAGTATCAAGTGCGAAATCTCCAGTGGTAGTTCGGAAATGATATCTACCTTGCTTGGCACGAACAGACCAACGTCGCGTAATAGAGATCTAAACAACTCCATGTTGCCTCTACTGTTGCGCGAGCACGACTGACGGCCTGACTGAGAATTGAGGTATATATATGTGCTGCTCGTCACGGTGGACTGCGTGTTCCGCTTCCGGGTGAGAGTGCCGGTCAGTCAGAATCGATCGCGTGTGCATGTATTTTCATACAGGTATATATATGTCGGAGATGAAAGGACACCGGAGGCTTTGGATAGCCCCGCAACATTGTAATCTAAAGTCTACTATAGCGGTAACTAAACAATTGTAGTTATTCAATCCAATTGTAATAGTTCGAGATTAGTGATAGTGAACTTTGGCTCGAGGTGACAGTCTGTCGCCCAACGTAGCCGCGGTCGAGGGATAAAAGCTTTGTCTAACAAAGGCATGGAGTAATTCTATAGCTCCCGTTAAAAAGGAAATAGTTGTACCACCCGACAGTGAACATTACAACGGTCTCCGTCCCGTAGCTCACCACGCGCAGGCCCTATTCTTCGAGTAAGATGATTGCCAGATGTCGATGCGTCTCCGCAATACATGTTCAGCTAGCCCGAGGGCCCGTTATAAATCTTAAGATTCAGCTAGCTGAAGTCCTTCAAATAGACAAACAGTCTTTGTCCCAACTACGGGAAAATAGAGGAGATCTATTATCAACGAGCGGCGTCTCCCACTAGCAGCCTACCCTCGAGGGCGGCTAGCATCTTTTTCTGACCACCGATATGGAGATTGACCAATTAGCAGCAACGCCAATTTCCCTTACTTTCTAAACGAAAGCTTTTCTTGACGAATCCGACGATCTCGTGTCCTTAGACACACCCCATTATAGTTTTCCTCTGTGGCATCATCGGGACGGGAGATTCATTCTCTCTCGCGATCCCATCGACTAAAGAGTAACGTCTTTACACTCAGAAATTATTTTCACGTTTTACCAACAAAGAGTCAGACTTAGATTCTGCGAAAACTTCCATCTATCATCCCGTTGGCCGCGGATTCGTTATCGAACCTGAGACCATTGCCACTAGTGTCGCGAGCGCCTAACCGCCGTGGTAAATTGTCGAATCTGTGTTATCCATACTTGTGTCAATAAATCTTACCTTTGTTACATCGCAACGATGGCTACTTTCAATGAAGACTCATCAGACACCAACAACCCTTCCTCAACGTCAACCCGACATATATATATCTCATAAATTCGTGCTCATTCGCGATTGTACTGTCCGGGCAGAATGCTTTCAAGTGGAAACTTGAATACCATGTGTCTAAGAACATTGCTGTATCTGTCCTGTGCGTTCATGTATGGTACACATTGCCTTCGCGCAATAAAGTCACCAGGCAAGTATCCTCACCAGGTGGAACGTTCAAATCGATAGCACGCCGGGTCGAACATATACACTTAGACATTATCGTGATGCAATACTCGCAAGGCACCGATATTGTCTAACGTGCAGCGATCGTTTTTCGCGTTGTCCTGAAGCCGTTCCCATTGCCGATATGGAAGCCCCAACCGTGGCCTCGTCCCTCCTTTCGACTTGGATTTCTCGTTACGGCGGCCCCTTGGAATTAACGACTGATCAAGGACGACAATTCGAATCGTGTTTGTTTGAAGAGCTATGCCGTGTGCTCGGCATCACGCACTTACGCACGCCGTCCTATCATCCCGCCTCTTGTGGGATGGTAGAGCGCTTACATGGACAACATAAAGCGGCGATCAAGTGGCACATCACGTGCAAATCGGTCGAAATTGTGCCGATCGTACTATTATTCATATTCGAACCGCGATAAAGGAGGACCTAGACGCAACGGCAGCTGATATCATCCACGGCACCGGCATGCGATTGCCGCCGGAGTTCTTTTTGCAAACCAATCAGCGAGCCAATCCGGAATTCGCGAACCTGCTTAAAAAACGGATGGGGAAGGTCAGACCACAGCACATTACACGACCTGGCGGAAGAAAGGTATTCGTTTTCCGCGATTTGGATCCTTCGCCGTACGTATTTTGAAGACTTGTCCCGATTACAATCCCTTTACGGCCGCCTTAAGAACGGGCCGTTAGAAGTAACGCAAAGAGGCGAAAAGAAGTACACAATCGATGTCAACAATCGCGACGTAACGATTTTCCGTAGACAGGCTAAAGCCAGCCTTTGTAGTACCGGAGGACCTCGAAGAGGAATCGACCGAAATCCTTAACGCGCTTATTCCGGTAGAACACACGAACGAAAACATTAGCAATAGGTTCGTTACGCGGTCTCCTCGAAGAGTCCGTCTTCCCGATTGACTACAGGTAAGTTTCGGTTATGCATCGTTAATTATCGGACGCGGGGTATACTACGAAAATATTAAAAACAGCGACGGTCGATGTAAACCCGTGATGAACATATCACATTAAAAACGTTATCACTGCTTTATGGGAGGGGGTGATATAGCGGCACATGAGTCAGAGGACAATTCAAATCGTGTTGTTGTTTTGCCTCGGAGTATCATGATCGTAAGGATACAAGTAATGTAAGAACAAATATACACCGGGCAAAACAATGTCGCCGCTACGGCGAACAGAGACGAATTTGAATCATCTGACTACACCCCGACCAGTATAAATAAACCGACGCAACCGAAAGAGTACAGTATGTTCGAGTATCTACGACTATCAACGAGCGATCTACCGAGTTACGTGACAATCATTTATCGAGTTTTCATCCGGAATTTTATTTTGCGATTTATACTTTGTATCAACGACTCAGCGATTATAGGCTGTACTTTAATTTATTATTTTAAATAAAGTTTTAAGTACAGTCAAATCTCGCGTTATTCGTATCATCGAGTTTGATTTTCTTAAAGAAAGTAGAAATTACTGGAAAATGTTGAGATTTCTTATTCGAATCTTTCGAAGAAATTAGACGAAGCTGATTCATAAAAAGAAAACTGCACAGATTTAACAAAGGAACAACGTACCTCTAATTGCGTTGAATTGAATGTTTTAGCCTAAATATGAATCCTGCATATACATTGGATTTGAACCTGACCAGAGTTGATATAGCGTAAACTGGCCAACGAGCGCAGTAATTGGCAGTAAATGTGCTGTACAACACACATCGAAGTGTCGACATATCTGAAATAGAAGCGGAGATGTGATGATTTGAATATTTAAGACAGAATCTGCAAAGCTGTATTTACGCTGGATTTGACAGAGACAAGAGTTGAGATAGCGCGAACCGGGAGATGAGCACTGTATTTGGCAGGAAATGTAGAATACAACGTGCATCGAATTGTCGAAATATCAGAAATGGAAACGGAGATACGTTCAATTGAATATTTAAGACAGAATCTGCAAAACTGCAATAACGCTGTATTTGACAGGACAGAGTTTACATTGCGCAAACCGGTTGACGTGCGCTATTTGGCAACAAATGTGGAGTATGTCGCGCCCCGAACTGTCAAGATATTACCAATAGCAGTGTAGAAACGATCAATGGAATATTGAATTCTGAATATGCAGTACTGCAATAACATTGGATTTGACGTCGACCCGAGTTGACATAATGCGAACAGGTGCAGGTGCCCTGTATTTGGCAACAAAGGTATAGTATAAGGCGCGCCGAATTGTGGCGATATCCGGAATAGAAACTCAGATAAGCTCTATTGAATATTTAAGACTGAATCTGCAAATCTGCAATAAGGCTGTATTTGACAGGGCCCAGAGTTGACATAGCGCGAATCGGCTGGATTGCGTTGTATCTGGCAGCAAATGAGGAGTACATCTCATATCTAGTTAGCGTCAAATGTCCAATAACAGCGGTGATACGTTGTCTTTAATATTCAATAATGGGCCTCTTACGATACAGATAGTATATTCCACTTTAACGGAAGGAATGTAACGCATTGCGCGACTCAGCGTCAATGTAAGTTACATTGTCGATATTTCGTCAGAATATTGTCGCGACTGAAACAAATTGCCGTCTCAATGGAACCATTTTATTTCAAGGTTTACGCTACAGTTCTGAATCATTTTCGCCGGACAAGACCGTTTCAAGTTCTCCCGAAAGCGAGCAGTCAAATTAAGGTACATACTATCAATTAGAATCTGATACATTTTTGTGATCCAACATCCATGGGACGATTTCGCTTCGACATTTTCGGTGGACCGGGGAACCTTCCAACGACGACCACCGTACGAGCAGCGGATAAGCTTACCTCGTATCTTAGGTTTCGTCCACCACGTAATCTACATCTTGATTCTTGATTGATAGCATTCGCGGCTGCTGGTCCGAGAAACTTTTTCCTGACTCGCTTTTTCGTATATCGCATGTGACGTCTTGCTCTCCGCCGTAGACACTTGTCCGATCTACATATGTTTAACCATTTGCGCGAGACAAGCGCGGCTCTCTGCAGAGTTGGGGGATCCAATTTTCGAAGTATCAAGTGCGAAATCTCCAGTGGTAGTTCGGAAATGATATCTACCTTGCTTGGCACGAACAGACCAACGTCGCGTAATAGAGATCTAAACAACTCCATGTTGCCTCTACTGTTGCGCGAGCACGACTGACGGCCTGACTGAGAATTGAGGTATATATATGTGCTGCTCGTCACGGTGGACTGCGTGTTCCGCTTCCGGGTGAGAGTGCCGGTCAGTCAGAATCGATCGCGTGTGCATGTATTTTCATACATGTATATATATGTCGGAGATGAAAGGACACCGGAGGCTTTGGATAGCCCCGCAACATTGTAATCTAAAGTCTACTATAGCGGTGACTAAACAATTGTAGTTATTCAATCCAATTGTAATAGTTCGAGATTAGTGATAGTGAACTTTGGCTCGAGGTGACAGTCTGTCGCCCAACGTAGCCGCGGTCGAGGGATAAAAGCTTTGTCTAACAAAGGCATGGAGTAATTCTATAGCTCCCCTTAAAAAGGAAATAGTTGTACCACCCGACAGTGAACATTCCAACGGTCTCCGTCCCGTAGCTCACCACGCGCAGGCCCTATTCTTCGAGTAAGATGATTGCCAGATGTCGATGCGTCTCCGCAATACATGTTCAGCTAGCCCGAGGGCCCGTTATAAATCTTAAGATTCAGCTAGCTGAAGTCCTTCAAATAGACAAACAGTCTTTGTCCCAACTACGGGAAAATAGAGGAGATCTATTATCAACGAGCGGCGTCTCCCACTAGCAGCCTACCCTCGAGGGCGGCTAGCATCTTTTTCTGACCACCGATATGGAGATTGACCAATTAGCAGCAACGCCAATTTCCCTTACTTTCTAAACGAAAGCTTTTCTTGACGAATCCGACGATCTCGTGTCCTTAGACACACCCCATTATAGTTTTCCTCTGTGGCATCATCGGGACGGGAGATTCATTCTCTCTCGCGATCCCGTCGACTAAAGAGTAACGTCTTTACACTCAGAAATTATTTTCACGTTTTACCAACAAAGAGTCAGACTTAGATTCTGCGAAAACTTCCATCTATCATCCCGTTGGCCGCGGATTCGTTATCGAACCTGAGACCATTGTCACTAGTGTCGCGAGCGCCTAACCGCCGTGGTAAATTGTCGAATCTGTGTTATCCATACTTGTGTCAATAAATCTTACCTTTGTTACACCGCAACGATGGCTACTTTCAATGAAGACTCATCAAACACCAACAACCCTTCCTCAACGTCAACCCGACATATATATATCTCATAAATTCGTGCTCATTCGCGATTGTACTGTCCGGGCAGAATGCTTTCAAGTGGAAACTTGAATACCATGTGTCTAAGAACATTGCTGTATCTGTCCTGTGCGTTCATGTATGGTACACATTGCCTTCGCGCAATAAAGTCACCAGGCAAGTATCCTCACCAGGTGGAACGTTCAAATCGATAGCACGCCGGGTCGAACATATACACTTAGACATTATCGTGATGCAATACTCGCAAGGCACCGATATTGTCTAACGTGCAGCGATCGTTTTTCGCGTTGTCCTGAAGCCGTTCCCATTGCCGATATGGAAGCCCCAACCGTGGCCTCGTCCCTCCTTTCGACTTGGATTTCTCGTTACGGCGGCCCCTTGGAATTAACGACTGATCAAGGACGACAATTCGAATCGTGTTTGTTTGAAGAGCTATGCCGTGTGCTCGGCATCACGCACTTACGCACGTCGTCCTATCATCCCGCCTCTTGTGGGATGGTAGAGCGCTTACATAGACAACATAAAGCGGCGATCAAGTGGCACATCACGTGCAAATCGGTCGAAATTGTGCCGATCGTACTATTAGGCATATTCGAACCGCGATAAAGGAGGACCTAGACGCAACGGCAGCTGATATCATCCACGGCACCGGCATGCGATTGCCGCCGGAGTTCTTTTTGCAAACCAATCAGCGAGCCAATCCGGAATTCGCGAACCTGCTTAAAAAACGGATGGGGAAGGTCAGACCACAGCACATTACACGACCTGGCGGAAGAAAGATATTCGTTTTCCGCGATTTGGATCCTTCGCCGTACGTATTTTGAAGACTTGTCCCGATTACAATCCCTTTACGGCCGCCTTAAGAACGGGCCGTTTGAAGTAACGCAAAGAGGCGAAAAGAAGTACACAATCGAAGTCAACAATCGCGACGTAACGATTTTCCGTAGACAGGCTAAAGCCAGCCTTTGTAGTACCGGAGGACCTCGAAGAGGAATCGACCGAAATCCTTAACGTGCTTATTCCGGTAGAACACACGAACGAAAACATTAGCAATAGGTTCGTTACGCGGTCTCCTCGAAGAGTCCGTCTTCCCGATTGACTACAGGTAAGTTTCGGTTATGCATCGTTAATTATCGGACGCGGGGTATACTACGAAAATATTAAAAACAGCGACGGTCGATGTAAACACGTGATGAACATATCACATTAAAAACGTTATCACTGCTTTTGGAGGGGGGGGGGGTGAACTAGCGGCACATGAGTCAGAGGACAATTCCAATCGTGCTGTTGTTTTGCCTCGGAGTATCATGATCGTAAGGATACAAGTAATGTAAGAACAAATATACACCGGGCAAAACAATGTCGCCGCTACGGCGAACAGAGACGAATTTGAATCATCTGACTACACCCCGACCAGTATAAATAAACCGACGCAACCGAAAGAGTACAGTATGTTCGAGTATCTACGACTATCAACGAGCGATTTACCGAGTTACGTGACAATCATTTATCGAGTTTTCATCCGCAATTTTATTTTGCGATTTATACTTTGTATCAACGACTCAGCGATTATAGGCTGTACTTTAATTTATTATTTTAAATAAAGTTTTAAGTACAGTCAAATCTCGCGTTATTCGTATCATCGAGTTTGATTTTCTTAAAGAAAGTAGAAATTACTGGAAAATGTTGAGATTTCTTATTCGAATCTTTCGAAGAAATTAGACGAAGCTGATTCATAAAAAGAAAACTGCACAGATTTAACAAAGGAAGAAAAGCGACTACAGTCGCGTAACATAGATTCTAGCAGTCTACCGGCAGCAATCCGATTACCTAATCGGGCCTGGTGATCTAGTGGTCGAGTAATGGTGTCAAGGAGAAAGTAGTTGAGAACAGTTGGAAAGATACAGTTATACTGCCACGCCCCGCGCTGCGCACGCGCCGTAACGTAGACTGAAACTACCAATTGCGCGAGTGAGCGTTCCAATTTGAAATTTAATTAAACCTTAACAATTTGTATAGAAAACAAATTCGAGCCTCACAGCCCCCACGGAATAACCCGTCACATGACGACCCCTCCACGGTAGACCTAAATATATGTCGGATCGTCACTGGGAATGGGGTTGTGGGCGTCAAATGAATCTTCTCGAGGATTAGCCATTGATACAGTACACACAGGCGTAGTTTATTGCAATGATAGAATTATTACAGTCTTAACAGTTGATCACGGTGGTTCGGCACTCGCGACGCTAGTGACGATGTTCTCGGGCTCAATAACGAATCCGCGGCCAACGGGATGACAACAGAACGTTCACACAAAGTCTAAGTCTGAAAATAATCAATGATCGCGAAGGCGTTACTCCTTGATCGATGAGATCGCGAGCGAGAATGCCTTTCCTGTCCCGATGATGCCACAGAGGAAAACTATAATGGGGTGTGTCTAAGGACACGAGATCATCGGATTCGTCGAGAAAAGCCTTCGTTCAGAAAGTAAGGGAAATTGGCGTTGCTGCTAATTGGTCAATCTCCATATCGGTGGTTAGAAAAGGATGTTAGCAGCCCTCGAGGGAAAGTTGCTAGTGGGAGACGTCACTCGTTGAAAAATATGTCTCCCCTATCTTCCCGTAGTTGGGACAAAGACTGTTTGTCTGTTTGAAGGACTTTAGTTAACTAAACCTTAAGATTTATAACGGGCTCTCGGGCTAGCCGAACATGTACTGCGGAGACGCATCGACATCTGGCAATCATCTTACTCGAAGAATAGGGTCTGCACGTGGCGAGCCACGGGACAGAAACCGTTGGAATGTTTACTGTCGCGTGTCGCCCGGAATATTTCTTTTAAGGAGAGCTATAGAAATACTCCATACCTTGTTAGGCAAAACGTTCATCCCGTGACCGCGGCTACGTTCGGCGATTGACTGTCGCCTCGAGCCCAAGCTCATTATCACAATTCTCGAATAATTGCAATCGGGTTGAATAACTACAATTGTTTGATTACAGCTATAGTAGACTCTAGGTTACAATGTTGCGGGATTATCCAAAATTCCAAAGGCTCCGGTGTTCTTTTCATCTCCGACACGGCCATCCTGACTATCACACGTCCTCGTGTGTAACTAAAATATCGTATTTCTTACATTAGATTCGCTACAACCGACATTGTTTACGATTTAACTAAATGTCTAAGTAAGTCAAGGGTCCAGTGCAATAACAATGTTTCGTTCGGAGGTTTGACAACAGAAAAATAAAAGAGAATAGGAATTTGTAATGTTTTAATTTGTACTCAAAGTGTCAGGTGCGTTCTGTGAGTCGCCAGTCAGACCGTAATGACACAACAGATCATTTTCGATTTTGTACACTGGTGAACCTCAGTTTGTTGGATCATATAGCCACGTTGGGTGCATTACACCCAGAAAGTACGTAAGCCCACTCAACGGGTTACAACAAAAGCACGTAACCCCACTCAACGGGTTACAACAAAAAGCATATCAACCCACTCAACGGGTT
This sequence comes from Bombus bifarius, assembly GCF_011952205.1. NCBI lineage: Eukaryota > Metazoa > Arthropoda > Insecta > Hymenoptera > Apidae > Bombus > Bombus bifarius. Next base: position 9,917 of record NW_022885353.1, read on the forward strand.
ACAACAAAAGCACATCAACCCACTCAACGGGTTACAACAGAAACACATCAACCCACTCAACGGGTTACAACAAAAGCACATCAACCCACTCAACGGGTTACAACAAAAGCACATCAACCCACTCAACGGGTTACAACAAAAGCACATCAACCCACTCAACGGGTTACGACAAAAACACATCAACCCACTCAACGGGTTACAACAAAAGCACATCAACCCACTCAACGGGTTACAACAAAAGCACATAAAACCACTCGGTGTATTACTATGACCACAACGCAGTGTTAATGATCCTCTGAGGTCAGTGTACTTGCATCGTTATTATCACCGCCGTCGTCATCACCGCAGACGTCTAACTCAGCAGGGACGCAACCTTCTGGCATTTTTCTCAGTCTGTCGTGTCTGTCCTTATATGATCGTTTGCCGTCTAAGGTTTTTAGGGTATATCTATCTCCTTCCAAAATCTCTGCTATTACGAATGGACCTCTGAATTTCGGATCTAACTTCGTCTGGTTCCGTTCCTCGTTCTTGCGTAATACGAAATCGCCAAGGTTGAACTTAACTATTTTAGCTTTGTTTTCGTCGAACCTATCCTTATCGTATTTGGCGCTTGCTTCTATATTCTTTATCGCCTGCTGTCTTACATGGGAGATATTTACCTCTCTTTCTTCGATACTGTCGGGTAGGGATAAGCCGTAGGGTCTCGCTGTTTTACCGATTAGTAGTTCCAACGGGCTTGACTTAGTCACGCGGTTGGTGGTACAATTCAAGGCCAGTTGTATTTCCCCGATCGCGTCTTGCCAGGACCGCCCGGTGGTTTCTATTGTTGTGAACATGTTTTTTAGCGTACTCATAATACGCTCTACCTGTCCGTTGGCCCTACTAGCTCCGGTCGCAATTAAATGGAGTTTTATGTGTTTACTTTGACAAAAGTCACGAAATTCTTTGCCCGTAAAACATCTTCCCTGATCCGCTATTATCCGGCAGGGACTGCCGAACAAAAATATAGCGGACTTAAGCGCTTTAATGGTGTTAATGGAGTCTAACTTACGGGTATGGTGCAAGTATACGAACTTGGTGAAGGCGTCGACCAACACAACGACGTATTCCTTCGAATCGTTTTTACCGCTTAGTTTGCCCGTTATGTCCATATGAACCGTATGCCAAGGTATACTGGTCTTAGGTATGGGGTGTAATTCGGCTTGTACTCTACCCGAACTCGCCTTTGAAACTCGACAAGCATGACAGTTCTCTACGAATTTGCGAACATACTTCGCCATTCCTTCGAACCAGTAATACTCGTACAGTTTCTCAAGCGTTTTATCCCAACCTAAGTGCATAATGGACTGGTGCACATGGTTAATAACAGACCACCTAAACCCTCTCGGAACGATGGGCAGGCAGAGAGTTCTACCTTTTCTCTGTATTTTACGATGAAGGGTGCCGGACCGTAACTCATACGTATTCGCGACGTCTTCCGCGAGCTCTTCGTTCTGTAATTTATCGACGATCTCGGCAATTTGTGGGTCGCGACGTTGTTCCGCTAGTAGCCAATCGTCGGAGATTTCGGTTAGGTTAATTTCTTTCTCTACGATTTTGCTAAACGTACTGCGATCCAAGTCTACGGAATTTCGCGAAAAGAAATCTACGTGGGCCATTCGTTTACCTTCCCGGTACATAATGTCGAAGGTAAAAGTTTGCAGGTAAGCCCACCATCTGTAAACCTTGTCGTTCAAGTGTACCTTACTACTGGATGCTTTCAGGGAGTTGCAATCGGTGACAACGAGAAATTCTCGTCCGTGTAAGTAATGACGGAAATGTTTGACGGCGTTTACAACTGCTAACGTTTCCAATTCGTAGGAATGATACCTAGATTCCGCAGGGCTAGTCCTTTTGCTATAATACACCACTACTCGATTTTTACCTTCGACCCTGTGCATTAAAATGGCTCCATATCCTTCCGAGCTAGCGTCCGTATGTAGTTCTATGGGGTAATTGGGATCAAATATCATTAGCACCGGCGCGTCAGTCAGGACGGAAATTACCTTTTGTCTTATCTGTTCGTGCCTATCCGTCCAAGGTATATTCTTGTTACTCGAGGTAAGTGCGTACAGGGGTTTCATTACTTGTGAAAATTTGGGAACGAAGCTTCGGAAATAAGAGGCCAAACCTATGAATTGTCTAAGTTGTGTGACGGTCGACGGTGCAGATAAAGAACTCAAGGCTTGTATTTTACCCGGGTTTGGACGGACTTCTCCGTTACGAATTACGTATCCCAAGTAGAGTACCGATGTCTTTAAAAAGGAGCATTTTGAAAAGTTAAAGGAGAATCCGGCGTTCACGAGGGTATCTAATACGGTGCTCAACCTTTCTAGAGCTTGATCTATTGAGTCGGCAATAATTAGGACGTCGTCCAAGTAAACAACAACGAACGAATACGCGAGGTCGCCTAAGGCGTTGAGAATGGCCCTCTGGAAAACGGATGGTGCATTTTTCAATCCGAACGGCATAGTCACGTACTCGTATTGCCCGTCGGGTGTAACGAACGCCGTATATTCCGTCGAATTAGGATGAATGGGAATTTGGTGGAATCCGCTGGCCATGTCCAGGCTAATGAAGTATCTCGCCTTCTGCAATCTCGCGATTTGATCCGCGATGAGGGGTAGGGGATACCGGTCCGCGACCGTATTTTTATTTAGTGCCCGAAAATCTACGCACAGTCTATCTGAGCCGTCTTTCTTCTTTACAAGTAAGACAGGGCTCGCGAACGGCGAGCTGCTCGGCCTCACGATTTTTGCTCTAATTAACTCGTCTATTCTCTCACGCACTATCCTACGCTCTTCTTCGCTAAGTCGGTAGGGACTTCTTTGCACGGTAACATTAGGATCGATTAACCGTATTTCTAACTGGCCCGTGCTTACGCGAGTACGTGGAAAGCCCGTAATGAATGAATCTTTGAATTTCTCGAGGACAGAAATTAACCGACTTTTATCGTTGCCAACTACGTCAGTGTCAACCGCATTGATATTGATCTCGTCCTCGGAGGTTTTACTACAGGCATTAATAGTCTTCGTTTTACAAATATCGACGCTATTCCGTGTAATAGTTACATCAAAACCCTGGCTTAAGATCTCGCGGCCAATCATGATATCATAATGCAAGTGACTATCGGCCAGAACGTGGAAGGTTATCTCCAATGTAAAACAGTTAATGCGCACCGTAGATAAGATCTGGGAGGTACTCTTAACGCAGGTGTTTCCTATTCCTCGCATAACTACTATATCTGTCGTTCTCCTTCCGGAGAATTTCGGAGCGACAGATTCTCTAATTAATGAGCACTCGGCTCCGGAATCGAAGTAAAATGGGAACGACTCACCCAGATGACTTAAACTACCGGCTGGGGACTCCACCACGCAGGAGTTGACTTTACGCTCATCCTTGAGGCCTGGTCTACCGTCCCGTCGTGCCGGGCAGTTAGGTGCGATATGGCCTTCCGCATGACACTTGTAGCAAACCGCCTTGGATGGTGGGGCCGGTCGGTTTCCTTCCTGGCGTCGTGCATCCCTCTGTTGTTCGCCCTGCATCCTCTTGCGGCAGTCCTTTATTCTGTGTCCGAGAGTACCACAGTAATGACACCTCGTCTGGTGGCCCGATAACTTGCGTCGCTTAGTTTCGGGTTCCGCCGGTGCATATCTCGGCGAAGATGTCGACTCCTCTTCGTAACAAAAGGGTCGCATTTCGCTCAGGAATTGGTCCTCCGTTCTGATATCGCTCGTGAGGGTCAGTCGTTTAAGACGTTGGTCGTGTGGAATTAATATGTAGAGAGTGTCAGCGTTAAGTATTTCGTCTAGCGTAGAATGTTGCCACCGCGTCTGCAGGAGGGAGCGGACATGGCCGGCAAACGCCCCCGTGGATTCGCCCGCTCCCCGCGGTTCCCTGGATACCTTGATTAACGATGAGGATGTCGTGTAAAATTAAGGTAAAAATAAGGAACTTGTTAATTTCCGAAAAGGAGATTAAGTTCTTTTTATTTTTTACTCAATTTATACAATTTTTTCGGTTCACGATGATACACTTTCGATACTTGGATTAGTTAAGAATTTTTTTATTAGACTGACTGGATGATTTTGAAGGGAGCATTTATATTCTTCCATTCGTTGGAGTGGAAGAAGGTTTTGTTTATACTTAGTGTAAAATTCGGAGAATCGGAGTGATCGAATGCCACTCAGGCGGCTGAGAACGGGTGTTGACCGGACGGTCACACGCGATAATGCGTTCGGAATTTCGGTTTGTTATATACAGTTGCTCGAATTTCGTCTGTGTCATTCCCCCCTTCTTAGATTGAACTTGATCCCGCAAGTTTTCTTCAGAAGACTTTTGTGGAATCGGACTTGACGTGGCTTGAAAATTACAGCTGATTCCTCCTCTTCATCTGGGTGGTATGTGTTGGTTGGAATATAGATGTTGGGTGTTGAGCCCAGGGTGAGTGGTACTGGTGGGGCTGTCGCATTGTGGCTGTTGATTACAGTTTCATTTCGGCAGCAAAATAAATTGATACATAATTTGTTCGGTATACATTTCCTGATGCATTTGAATACCCCTATTTTGTTTAATCCATATATACCTAGTATGCCTAATGCTATGTACCCTAATATCTGGAGCGTGGTCAGTCCCCAATACTGTATATTTTTAATTATATGTTCGAAATTAAGAGTTTCTATCTCGTCGCCTATTTTATCGATCGTTGTTTTATAGCCTTGTAAATTATCTATTATTTTCGGTGCTCGCTCGAGTTTATCTAATAGATGAGTGAAACTATCGTTTGTTTTGAGCGCTAGGGTTTTTGTTTTGATTTCGTATATGACTTCGTTTTTTGTTTCGCCTATACGCATGTGTTCGTCTTTGTACAATATATCGCAAGAAGTGTTAGCTCTTATGATGGAAGGCTTGTCAAGTTTTTGTAAGGTATGTTTCGTTTGGCAAATTGTGTCTATTTCTATCGGATTTGCTGGTATCGCAATGTAACAGTTGCTAGTTTTGAGCGGTATAAAGCTAATGTCTTCAATCTTAAGTACAGTTATTTGACAATGTTCAATGTGTGGTTTGAAATTTATTATTTCGCTGCGACAATCGGTTTTTGAATTTCTGTCATGGATTGGTAGTGTTTGTTTGCATATAGTGGTTCCGGCTCGATTCTTACAAAGTTTGTTGAAATACTCGATATTAGCGTTTATAAATGAAAGACCTGAAGTTAAATATATCTGATGTTCGACTACTGGAGCCAAAAATACTCCATTTCTTTTACTCGGGATAGGATATACTTGTAATATGTTCCATTCTGTGTTAGAGACTAAAGGTACTATGATTTTGAAAAATATTTTGTCATCTATTGTGAAGATTTTAAGATCACTGATGTCGAGTATGAATTGAAAATTTTCGGTTTTGGCAGAAATCGCGGTGTTGTACATCTGGCTACCTATTGCCTTGGCGTAATTTTCTATGAATTCATTGGGGTCAAGTATTTGTGGACTAATTATTCCTTGTTTGCCTAATATCATGACGTTAAGTATTTCATCTAATTGGAAGTGTAAAGTTTGCATCGCGGTGTCGACTTTCATGATCATCTTAAGCATAGATCTATCGATATTTGCCTGCTGTTGTAATTTTAATATATCACTATATGATCTCTCTAAGTGGTTTAGGTTTTCTGAGTTTACAATTTTTCTAATAAGTGCTGTTTGATTAGCTATTATGGTCTTGATTTTATTATTTTCATCGAATAGTTTGTCCATATTCTTGTTTGTGAGCGTAAAATCGTCATCGACGAGAGTTCCGAACAGACTTTTCGATACGGAACCTATGATGTTGAGTAAACCTCGTGTGCTTCGGATATGTGTTAACGCTTTCAAGTGATTTGCGAGTTGTTTTTGGTTATTGATACGATTTTATAATCCGCCTAACTCTTCAACGTATTGTTTGCTGATTGCACGTGAGTCTATCGTTAATTTATATGATTCTATTGCGCTTATCTGTTCGTATATGTCGCTAGTGTCTAATCCTACTATTACATTGGCAGTGTCGCTGTATAAATATCCTTTTCCTATGTTTTCTACGAATACAGAGTTTCCTTCTAATGGTGTAATATTTATTTGCGCGGATACTATTCCGGCAAAGAGGAGCGTCGACCTGGAAAGTAAGGTTTTAAACGATTACCGTGTATCTTTTTGTCTTGAATCAGATAGTATGGAGTACATACTTTATCAATCGTGTACGGTTCTAACCATTCCACATCAAGTTTATGCCTTTTATGATCGTTACGTATTAAAACGGAGTCTCCTTCTTTGAAAACTGATTGAGGTTTTATAATTTTAAGACTTTGATCGCTCTGATATCGCTGTTTACTTTTGATCAACGTTTCGCGAGCGTGTCGGAGTCTAGACTCACATTCCTTTTTGCGGAACGTGACTTCGTCCTACGTATGTGCGTTGGGGATTCTTGGATATTGTGGAGGGAAGACTGGCTTGGTGTCCGAGTGTGAGTTCGAATGGCGTGTAACCAGTGGAGTCGTATATCATTGTGTTATATGCAAGACATACAAAGTTAAGTTGATCGTCCCATTCTTCATCTGAATTTCGCTGCATCGATTTTAACATGTCTGTTACTACTGCGTGTGTCCGTTCTAAAAATCCGTTACTTTGTGGGTGGAAGGATGTCGTTTTGATATGTTTGATTTTGAACGCGTCTTCGTACTGTTGCATTAAACTAGGTATAAAATTCTGTCCGCGGTCAGTTAATATCATTTTTGGAGCGGAAAAGATGTAAATGTAATGATTCAAGAGTGCGTTCCAAATTGTTTCCGTTTGCTGAGTTTTTAGTGGTACGAGTATTAAGTATTTTGTCAGTTCGTCATGTATGGATAGAATATACCGATTGCCTTTCTTCGTCTTTTTCAGTGGCCCTAATAAGTCCATAGCAATTTTATCGTTTGATTCGAGGGGTGTGTCGGTGATACAAGGTTCTTCGCACGGTCTGATACGTGTGGTTTTAGATGTTTGGCAGGTGTCGCATGATTCTATATGTTGTTGTATGCGTTTCATCAAATCTGGTACTCTGTGCCGTTCACGAATGCGGTCGTATGTCTTTTGTATACCGGGGTGTCCTACTAAATCGTGATTTTCTTTCAATAATTCGTCTATTTCTTCGTCGCTATATGTTTGAATTGGTTCCCATGCAAAATTTAATTCTTTTACGGTGTCGTTCAGGAATAGTAAAATTTGTTTGATCGCGTTCTTTTCGGCCTCTGTGAAACTGTCGTCGCCAATACCTATCTTTTCGTTTATATGAATAATTTCGTTTAATTTAGTTAACCATTCGATTATGTCGTAATTTCCTAGCTCTGTTTTGGATAATTGATAGAAAGATTTACGGTTCGGAGTCATTTTGAGAATTTTGGGTAACGCGTCGGTAGATTTTTCCCAATCGTGATATTTTTTATCGAGTTCTATGTTCAAATTTTCGCGTCGTCTGGTCAGAACATGTATTCTAGATAGTGCGTCGGCTGCAGTATTATATTTTCCTTTCGTGTATTCTATGTCGTATTCGTATTCTTCTAGTTTTAATCGCCATCTCATCAAGCGTGATGAGGGGTCTTTGCAATTCTGTAACCATTTTAGTGCTTGGTGATCGGTTCGGATGAGGAATTTCCGTCCTAACAGATATTGTCGGAGGCGTTTCACGGCCCATACTATTGCTAAAAGTTCTTTTTCTGTAGTGGAATAATTTCGTTCCGGTGGGTTTAGAGTTCGCGAGATATAACAACATGGATGTCCGTCCTGTGATAAAATTGCACCTATACCTTCGTTACTGGCGTCAGTCGTTAATGTGAATGGTTTCGCAAAGTCTGGGAATTTTAGTACGGGTGATGAACAGAGTTTGTCTTTTAATGTCTGGAATGCTTCCTGGGTTTTATCTGTCCAATGAAATGGTGTCTCCTTTTTTGTAAGTTCGGTCAATGGTTTCGCGATCTTAGAAAAGTTTCTGATGAACTTACGGTAATAACCTGCTAGTCCTAAGAACGATTTGATGTCTGTGGGATTACGTGGCTGTTTGAAATTGCTAACGGCTTCTAATTTTTTGGGATTTGGCTTTACACCTTCGGCGGTTACTATATGTCCAAGATATTCTAATTCTGGTTTGAGAAATTCGCATTTGTCCGGCTGTATTTGGAGTCCGAGTTCGCGTAGGCGTTGCAATACTATCGCGAGGTTGCTACTGTGCTCTTCAATCGACTGTCCGAATATTATAATGTCGTCGAAATATACGAAGCAATGTTTATTTATGAGTCCTCTTAGCGCGGTATCCATCATGCGTTGAAATGTTGCAGGTGCATTCTTTAAACCGAATGGCATCCTATTGTAATGATAGTGTCCTTGTGGTGTGGAGAATGCTGTGTACTTTTTAGAGTCTATGTCCATTGGGATTTGGTGGAATCCGGAGGATAAATCGAGGGCTGAGAAGAATTTTGCGTTGCCTAGTTGGGATAGTATGTCGTCTATGTCAGGTAATGGATATGCGTCCTGGTCAGTTAGTTCGTTTATTTTTCTGAAGTCTATTACAATTCGCCATTTCTGTTTCCCTGAGGCGTCTGCCTTTTTTGGTACTACCCAGACTGGTGAATTGTAAGGAGAATCAGATGGTTCTATAATGTTCTTTTGTAGCATTTCGTCCATTTGTCGTTTGATTTCTTCTTTATGGCATTCAGGCGGTCGGTAAGATTTTGTGTTAATGATTTTATTTTCGTTATTGTGTGTTTAGCAAGATTAGTGCATGGTAATAAGTCGGTCTCTAGATTGAATACGTCGAGGTAGAACAGCAATATCTTTTCGATTGGTTCACGGAGGGTTTTCTCTATATGCGAAAGTCTAACTAAATCTTTAAACGTGGAGACTTGATCATACGTATTTGAATTTTCGATAAAATTAGTCATTTTGGCTGGGCACTCACCACCATTGATAAAGCATATCGTTGTCGGTTTTCCTTCCAGGTAGACTGTTTTTGACACTGCTTGTTTTGGAGGTACGTCGTTTTCCTGTTGCAATAAAAGTATATTATTGTCAAGTTTTAATTGTTGATTCGAGAGTTCAAGTTTGAATTTAGATAGGGCTGGCAAACCGAGTATGCCGTCTTCTATAATTGGAAAGTTGTCTTCTACCACAAAAAATTCTAGAGTTTTGCCAAATAGTTTTATCAAAGCATGTTCGTTGGTTCTAAATTTAGAGTGTCCCATCGAGAATTTCCGTTCTTTTGTTATTCTTGGTCTTAATACGTATCTTCGCTTGAGTATATTAATTCCTGCTCCGCTGTCAATGAGGAATTTATGTCGCTGTCCGTCGGATCGTAAAAGTACTGTGGGTAGTCTTCCTGTTGTGGCGTTAATTCGTAGGTCTGGTCTATTGGTTCCTCTATTTCTTCCTTGTGTGTCTCGAGATTGTGGACTGCTGGTGGTCTCGGAAATTGGCTGGGTGTTCGAAAATTTTTACATTGACTGGAGACATGTCCGATTTGGTTGCATTTGAAGCATTTTAATTGTGTCCTTTGGGCAAGTGGTATTTGTTCAGTTTGTCGGAAGCTTCTTGGCATTGGATTGGGTGTTGGAGTTGGTTTTTTAGTGATCGGATTAGGATTATTGGTTGTTAGTCGTTGCTGCTCAGGAAGTCGTAATCGTTCTATTGGTTTTAGTCGTCGATTTCGATCTTCCCTGAAGAATCGCTCGATGTCGGTGGCTTTCTTTTCGGCTTCAAGGATACTGTATGGTGGATTGGCGAGTAGTAATTGTCCTATTTCGCCTTTCAGGCCTCGGATAAAATCGATCACGGAGTCTTTTAAAATCCTGTCGTTCATAGCTCGTCTAGTAATTTCGTCACGGTATTCGTTCGTTATACTGTATTGTAACTTATTGAGCGCTCTGCGGAACCTGATGATATAATTTTGCACACTTTCGTCGTGACGCTGTCTCGTTTCGCGTAGCTGGTCTTGATGTTCTCTAACAGAGTCTTGGGTGGCTACGTTTCGTCTTAGGGCATCGTACAGGTGTCCGTATTCGTATATCGGTATATTGCAGATGGCCATTGTGGCTTTACCCGTGATTTTCCCGATTTTGATCATTTTTAATAGTAACGTGGGTTCGCTACACATGGCTCGTAATTCGCGTACTTCGCGTATGAATTCTTCTACTCCGATATTGTCTTCGCCGTTTAATTGCGGAATACATACTATCGCGTCTTTGGCCCGTAAGCTCGGAGAGGCAAATTGCGGTGGACGGTCTTCGTAAGAGGGATGGTTGTCTTCTTCTGTTCGAATTGGAACGCATGGTGGGGAAGTTCTATCTCTCGCGGCAACAGATTCGTCCATAGTAATAAGGGAGCCTAGTTCTGTAGTAGCGTCGCGTCCTATTTTTATTTTAGAGATATTTTTGCCTAATAGTTCTATTTCCGCTGCACGCTTCTTATTTTCACTGTCGGCCGTCCGTTGTGTCTCTTCTACACGTTGCGCAAGAATTTCAATTTGTTTTTGTATCACGTCGAGTATGGCACGAATCGAATTGTCCGTACCTCCGTTTGTAGAAACGGTTTCAATAGTTTCGACTTTGTCTTTTCGTGATGTGGGCATGATTCTAATTGAGCTTATTGAGTCTGAACTACTGTTGCTATTTGGACTCGAAGCGCTTGAGAAACTGGGTTTTCTCACACGGTATCGTGAAAATGAATCCAGATTTTTCAGCTTACCGTAGTAGCTATGACCGTTGAGGAGTCTCAGGGATGTTTCCTCTCTGGTTGGTTCTAGATTCCGAATCTTATTCGTAGGCTTGCTCTGCGCTGACCGTAGTCCTCTCGTCTATTTTCACCGTAATGGAACGTTGAAAGTTGCTGCAGGGCTTCGTAGTAGCAAAGATTCGCACTGGGTCCGTTGATCCTTCGATCTTCAATGATGCGCGTACGCCGAAATCGTAATTTCGTTTGCACTGAAGTGAATAGATCCTGGCACGGATCGCCAAAAATATCGTGTAAAATCAAGGTAAAAATAAGGAACTTGTTAATTTCCGAAAAGGAGATTAAGTTCTTTTTATTTTTTACTCAATTTATACAATTTTTTCGGTTCGCGATGATACACTTTCGATACTTGGATTAGTTAAGAATTTTTTTTATTAGACTGACTGGATGATTTTGAAGGGAGCATTTATATTCTTCCATTCGTTGGAGTGGGAGAAGGTTTTGTTTATACTTAGTGTAAAATTCGGAGAACGGCTGGAGTGATCGAATGCCACTCAGGCGGCTGAGAACGGTTGTTGACCGGACGGTCACACGCGATAAGGCGTTCGGAATTTCGGTTTGTTATATACAGTTGCTCGAATTTCGTCTGTGACAAGGACGTCGTCTCTCGGCCACCGAACTGTGTAAGGAATCGTTCCTTAACTTTAGGCCAAGTAATTTCTCCGTTTCCCGTCGTTCGCGCCAGCCAATGTGCTGCAGAACCCTGTAGAGAATCACTTAAAGCAGAGTATAGCACGCCACCTCGCAGGGTGTTGTCCTCCATGGCCATATTAACAGCCGCGCACCACGCGGCTGGGTCGGCGCCTGCGACTTCTGGGTTAAAATGTGGGAATTTGGTGATTCCCGTATTTGGTCGTTGCATTAGCGTATGAATTAGGTTGCTCATGGCAGCGACCTGCCCTTCCAGCGTTCGCAACCGTTCGAATCCCACTTCTGAGATCGGATCGTCACTGGGAATGGGGTTGTGGGCGTCAAATGAATCTTCTCCAGGATTAGCCATTGATACAGTACACACAGGCGTAGTTTATTGCAATGATAGAATTATTACAGTCTTAACAGTTGATCACGGCGGTTCGGCACTCGCGACGCTAGTGACGACGTTCTAGGGCTCAATAACGAATCCGCGGCCAACGGGATGACAACAGAACGTTCACACAAAGTCTAAGTCTGAAAATAATCACTGATCGCGAAGGCGTTACTCCTTGATCGATGAGATCGCGAGCGAGAATGCCTTTCCTGTCCCGATGATGCCACAGAGGAAAACTATAATGGGGTGTGTCTAAGGACACGAGATCATAAGGACACGGATTCGTCGAGAAAAGCCTTCGTTCAGAAAGTAAGGGAAATTGGCGTTGCTGCTAATTGGTCAATCTCCATATCGGTGGTTAGAAAAGGATGTTAGCAGCCCTCGAGGGAAAGTTGCTAGCGGGAGACGTCACTCGTTGAAAAATATGTCTCCCCTATCTTCCCGTAGTTGGGACAAAGACTGTTTGTCTGTTTGAAGGACTTTAGTTAACTAAACCTTAAGATTTATAACGGGCTCTCGGGCTAGCCGAACATGTACTGCGGAGACGCATCGACATCTGGCAATCATCTTACTCGAAGAATAGGGTCTGCACGTGGCGAGCCACGGGACAGAAACCGTTGGAATATTTACTGTCGCGTGTCGCCCCGAATATTTCTTTTAAGGAGAGCTATAGAATTACTCCATACCTTGTTAGGTAAAACGTTCATCCCGTGACCGCGGCTACGTTCGGCGACTGACTGTCGCCTCGAGCCCAAGCACATTATCACAATTCTCGAATAATTACAATCGGGTTGAATAACTACAATTGTTTGATTACAGCTATAGTAGACTGTAGGTTACAATGTTGCGGGATTATCCAAAATTACAAAGGCTCCGGTGTTCTTTTCATCTCCGACATATAAATAAGCGTAGCGACATAGAAGAGAGAGAAATAATTCCTTAGTTCGTAGTAGTTAATTCCTCAGTTCTGCGTGATTAGTTCCTCAGTTCTTGGTGATTAATTCCTTGGTTCTTGCCGATCAGTTCCCCAATTCTTGGCAAGTTGCCGTTACTGCGAAGCTGCACGCCATTTCTATACGGGTGTGTCGCAGAAACTGTTCAGCAATCGAAAATAGATCAACCGCATTCCTCCAACTGGAACAACACCTTTCTTAATACAATAATTGATCTGTCTTGGAGACCCCTATAACAAATTATTAACGTATGTATGGGCCCTTTCAAAAGTAAAAAAAGCGGACAAACAAAATAGTTGAAGGCGTTGACGGGCATGAAGAGTATAATGCGCTTCGAATTGCCAACGTACCTCTAATTGCGTTGAATTGAATGTTTTAGCCTAAATATGAATCCTGCATATACATTGGATTTGAACCTGACCAGAGTTGATATAGCGTAAACTGGCCAACGAGCGCAGTAATTGGCAGTAAATGTGCAGTACAACACACATCGAAGTGTCGACATATCTGAAATAGAAGCGGAGATGTAATGATTTGAATATTTAAGACAGAATCTGCAAAGCTGTATTTACGCTGGATTTGACAGAGACAAGAGTTGAGATAGCGCGAACCGGGAGATGAGAACTGTATTTGGCAGGAAATGTAGAATACAACGTGCATCGAATTGTCGAAATATCAGAAATGGAAACGGAGATACGTTCAATTGAATATTTAAGACAGAATCTGCAAAACTGCAATAACGCTGTATTTGACAGGACAGAGTTTACATTGCGCAAACCGGTTGACGTGCGCTATTTGGCAACAAATGTGGAGTATGTCGCGCCCCGAACTGTCAAGATATTACCAATAGCAGTGTAGAAACGATCAATGGAATATTGAATTCTGAATATGCAGTACTGCAATAACATTGGATTTGACGTCGACCCGAGTTGACATAATGCAAACAGGTGCAGGTGCCCTGTATTTGGCAACAAAGGTATAGTATAAGGCGCGCCGAATTGTGGCGATATCCGGAATAGAAACTCAGATAAGCTCTATTGAATATTTAAGACTGAATCTGCAAATCTGCAATAAGGCTGTATTTGACAGGGCCCAGAGTTGACATAGCGCGAATCGGCTGGATTGCTTTGTATCTGGCAGCAAATGAGGAGTACATCTCATATCTAGTTAGCGTCAAATGTCCAATAACAGCGGTGATACGTTGTCTTTAATATTCAATAATGGGCCTCTTACGATACAGATAGTATATTCCACTTTAACGGAAGGAATGTAACGCATTGCGCGACTCAGCGTCAATGTGAGTTACATTGTCGATATTTCGTCAGAATATTGTCGCGACTGAAACAAATTGCCGTCTCAATGGAACCATTTTATTTCAAGGTTTACGCTACAGTTCTGAATCATTTTCGCCGGACAAGACCGTTTCAAGTTCTCCCGAAAGCGAGCAGTCAAATTAAGGTACATACTATCAATTAGAATCTGATACATTTTTGTGATCCAACATCGATGGGACGATTTCGCCTCGACATTTTCGGTGGACCAGGGTACCTTCCAACGACGACCACCGTACGAGCAGCGGATAAGCTTACCTCGTATCTTAGGTTTCGTCCACTACGTAATCTACATTTTGATTCTTGATTGGTAGCATTCGCGGCTGCTGGTCCGAGAAACTCTTTCCTGACTCGCTGTTTCGTATATCGCATGTGACGTCTTGCTCTCCGCCGTAGACACTTGTCCGATCTACATATGTTTAACCATTTGCGCGAGACAAGCGCGGCTCTCTGCAGAGTTGGGGGATCCAATTTTCGAAGTATCAAGTGCGAAATCTCCAGTGGTAGTTCGGAAATGATATCTACCTTGCTTGGCACGAACAGACCAACGTCGCGTAATAGAGATCTAAACAACTCCATGTTGCCTCTACTGTTGCGCGAGCACGACTGACGGCCTGACTGAGAATTGAGGTATATATATGTGCTGCTCGTCACGGTGGACTGCGTGTTCCGCTTCCGGGTGAGAGTGCCGGTCAGTCAGAATCGATCGCGTGTGCATGTATTTTCATACATGTATATATATGTCGGAGATGAAAGGACACCGGAGGCTTTGGATAGCCCCGCAACATTGTAATCTAAAGTCTACTATAGCGGTGACTAAACAATTGTAGTTATTCAATCCAATTGTAATAGTTCGAGATTAGTGATAGTGAACTTTGGCTCGAGGTGACAGTCTCTCGCCCAACGTAGCCGCGGTCGAGGGATAAAAGCTTTGTCTAACAAAGGCATGGAGTAATTCTATAGCTCCCCCTAAAAAGGAAATAGTTGTACCACCCGACAGTGAACATTCCAACGGTCTCCGTCCCGTAGCTCACCACGCGCAGGCCCTATTCTTCGAGTAAGATGATTGCCAGATGTCGATGCGTCTCCGCAATACATGTTCAGCTAGCCCGAGGGCCCGTTATAAATCTTAAGGTTCAGCTAGCTGAAGTCCTTCAAATAGACAAACAATCTTTGTCCCAACTACGGGAAAATAGAGGAGATCTATTATCAACGAGCGGCGTCTCCCACTAGCAGCCTACCCTCGAGGGCGGCTAGCATCTTTTTCTGACCACCGATATGGAGATTGACCAATTAGCAGCAACGCCAATTTCCCTTACTTTCTAAACGAAAGCTTTTCTTGACGAATCCGACGATCTCGTGTCCTTAGACACACCCCATTATAGTTTTCCTCTGTGGCATCATCGGGACGGGAGATTCATTCTCTCTCGCGATCCCGTCGACTAAAGAGTAACGTCTTTACACTCAGAAATTATTTTCACGTTTTACCAACAAAGAGTCAGACTTAGATTCTGTGAAAACTTCCATCTATCATCCCGTTGGCCGCGGATTCGTTATCGAACCTGAGACCATTGTCACTAGTGTCGCGAGCGCCTAACCGCCGTGCTAAATTGTCGAATCTGTGTTATCCATACTTGTGTCAATAAATCTTACCTTTGTTACATCGCAACGATGGCTACTTTCAATGAAGACTCATCAAACACCAACAACCCTTCCTCAACGTCAACCCGACATATATATATCTCACAAATTCGTGCTCATTCGCGATTGTACTGTCCGGGCAGAATGCTTTCAAGTGGAAACTTGAATACCATGTGTCTAAGAACATTGCTGTATCTGTCCTGTGCGTTCATGTATGGTACACATTGCCTTCGCGCAATAAAGTCACCAGGCAAGTATCCTCACCAGGTGGAACGTTCAAATCGATAGCACGCCGGGTCGAACATATACACTTAGACATTATCGTGATGCTATACTCGCAAGGCACCGATATTGTCTAACGTGCAGCGATCGTTTTTCGCGTTGTCCTGAAGCCGTTCCCATTGCCGATATGGAAGCCCCAACCGTGGCCTCCTCCCTCCTTTCGACTTGGATTTCTCGTTACGGCGGCCCCTTGGAATTAACGACTGATCAAGGACGACAATTCGAATCGTGTTTGTTTGAAGAGCTATGCCGTGTGCTCGGCATCACGCACTTACGCACGTCGTCCTATCATCCCGCCTCTTGTGGGATGGTAGAGCGCTTACATAGACAACATAAAGCGGCGATCAAGTGGCACATCACGTGCAAATCGGTCAAAATTGTGCCGATCGTACTATTAGGCATATTCGAACCGCGATAAAGGAGGACCTAGACGCAACGGCAGCTGATATCATCCACGGCACCGGCATGCGATTGCCGCCGGAGTTCTTTTTGCAAACCAATCAGCGAGCCAATCCGGAATTCGCGAACCTGCTTAAAAAACGGATGAGGAAGGTCAGACCACAGCACATTACACGACCTGGCGGAAGAAAGATATTCGTTTTCCGCGATTTGGATCCTTCGCCGTACGTATTTTGAAGACTTGTCCCGATTACAATCCCTTTACGGCCGCCTTAAGAACGGGCCGTTTGAAGTAACGCAAAGAGGCGAAAAGAAGTACACAATCGAAGTCAACAATCGCGACGTAACGATTTTCCGTAGACAGGCTAAAGCCAGCCTTTGTAGTACCGGAGGACCTCGAAGAGGAATCGACCGAAATCCTTAACGCGCTTATTCCGGTAGAACACACGAACGAAAACATTAGCAATAGGTTCGTTACGCGGTCTCCTCGAAGAGTCCGTCTTCCCGATTGACTACAGGTAAGTTTCGGTTATGCATCGTTAATTATCGGACGCGGGGTATACTACGAAAATATTAAAAACAGCGACGGTCGATGTAAACCCGTGATGAACATATCACATTAAAAACGTTATCACTGCTTTATGGGAGGGGGTGATATAGCGGCACATGAGTCAGAGGACAATTCAAATCGTGTTGTTGTTTTGCCTCGGAGTATCATGATCGTAAGGATACAAGTAATGTAAGAACAAATATACACCGGGAAAAACAATGTCGCCGCTACGGCGAACAGAGACGAATTTGAATCATCTGACTACACCCCGACCAGTATAAATAAACCGACGCAACCGAAAGAGTACAGTATGTTCGAGTATCTACGACTATCAACGAGCGATCTACCGAGTTACGTGACAATCATTTATCGAGTTTTCATCCGCAATTTTATTTTGCGATTTATACTTTGTATCAACGACTCAGCGATTATAGGCTGTACTTTAATTTATTATTTTAAATAAAGTTTTAAGTACAGTCAAATCTCGCGTTATTCGTATCATCGAGTTTGATTTTCTTAAAGAAAGTAGAAATTACTGGAAAATGTTGAGATTTCTTATTCGAATCTTTCGAAGAAATTAGACGAAGCTGATTGATAAAAAGAAAATTGCACAGATTTAACAAAGGAACTACGTACCTCTAATTGCGTTGAATTGAATGTTTTAGCCTAAATATGAACCCTGCATATACATTGGATTTGAACCTGACCAGAGTTGATATAGCGTAAACTGGCCAACGAGCGCAGTAATTGGCAGTAAATGTGCAGTACAACACACATCGAAGTGTCGACATATCTGAAATAGAAGCGGAGATGTGATGATTTGAATATTTAAGACAGGATCTGCAAAGCTGTATTTACGCTGGATTTGACAGAGACAAGAGTTGAGATAGCGCGAACCGGGAGATGAGCACT